>NC_133294.1:21121914-21156909 GCF_005239225.2 Populus alba | reverse complement strand
GATTTTGTCACTGTATACTTGGCACTTTATGACATTTTCGGACATAGTCGATGCAGTCTTTCTCTAATGTCATCCAGAAGTACCCGACTCTTTGTATCTTCCTAGCCATCACATGTCACTAGCATGGGTTGAGCAAATCCCTTCATGGACTTCCGTAAAGTGCTTTTTGCCTCGAATTCATCCAAACATCTCAACAAAGTCCCGTCAGATGATTTCTTATACAAAATCTCCCCATCAAGATAAAAATCCATTGCCAACCTCCTCAAGGTCTTCTTGTCGATTTTGGATGCCCCATGGGATATGCCTGGTTTTGGATGAAATTCTTGATATCATAGTACCAAGGGTTTCCATCCACTTCTCTTTCGACTGAGCAGCAATGAGCTGGGTTATTTTTGATATTGATGTGTACCGGTTGTACCTTGTGCCCAAAATCTATCTTGGCCATAGATGCTAGTGTGGCCAAAGCATCTGCAAACTGGTTTCCTTCCCTTCCCAGATGGGTGAACTCTATTTCCTCAAATTCTCTAGCCAGCTTAGACAGGTATTCTTGGTAAGGCCTTAACTTCTCTTCTTTGGTTTGCCATTCTCCTTTTACTTGGCAAATGATCAGCATTGAGTCTCCATACACATCTATCTTTTTTATGTTCATCTCTAATGCAGCCTTAAACCAAGAATGCAAGCTTCATACTCAGCCGTGTTGTTGGTGCACCGAACTGCAGCTTAATTGAAACCGGATACTGCTTCTTATCAGGAGAGATTATCACTGCACCTGCTCTGTTACCACATACATTTACAGCACCATCAAAATACATAACCCACCAATCTGATTTTCTCTTCCTCAATTGCAAGCACATCTTCATCGGGAAGGTCAAAGTTTAACGACTCATAATCTTCCATAGCATGGTCAGCCAGGTGATCGGCAATAACACTCCCTTTCACGGCTTTCCTTGTCATATATACTATGTCATACTCAGCCAAAAGAACTTGCCATCTTGCAATTCGGCTAGATAGATAAGGCTTTTCACAAATGTACCTCAACGGGTCTAATTTGGAAATTAACCATGTAGTGTGATACAACATATACTGACGTAATCTCTTTGTAGCCCATGTTAGTGCGCAACACAGCTTCTCAATCACAGTATACCTAGACTCACATTCCGTGAACTTCTTGCTTAGGTAATAAATGGCCCTTTCCTTCCTTCCGGTTTCATCATGTTGCCCAAGCACACATCCCATTGCTGTTTCGGTTACTGTTAGGTAGAATATCAATGGCCTTTCTGGTACAGGAGGAACAAGCAGAGGTGGATTTAACAAGTACTGCTTGATTTTCTCAAAAGCCTCATCACACTCTTCATTCCATATTCCAGGGTTCTTCTTCCTTAACAAACGAAAGATCGGGTCACAAGTCGTGGTTAATTGGGATATAAACCGAGCGATGTAATTCAACCTTCCTAAGAAACCTCTCACCTCCTTCTCAGTCTTGGGGGGTGACATAGATTGAATAGCCTTTACTTTTTCAGGATCCACTTCTATCCCTTTGTCACTCACCACAAATCCCAACAACTTACCGGATTTCACCCCGAATGAACACTTTGCTGGGTTAAGCCTTAACTTATATTTCCTTAGCCTTTCAAATAATTTCTTCAATATTTGGACATGATTCTCTCCCTCTTTAGATTTAGCAATCATGTCATCCACATATACTTCAATCTCTTTGTGCATCATGTCGTGAAACAAAGTCACCATAGCCCTTTGGTAAGTGGCCCCAGCATTCTTTAAACCAAATGGCATGACTTTGTAGCAAAAGGTTCCCCATGGTGTTACAAAAGTTGTCTTCTCCTTATCCTCTTGCGCCATTCTTATCTGATTGTAGCCTGAAAACCCATCCATGAAGGAATATGTGGAGCTGCGTGCTGCATTATCAACTAACATATCTATGTGTGGTAAAGAGAAATTATCTTTAGGGCTAGCCCGGTTTAAATCCCTAAAGTCCACGCAAACTCTGATTTTACCTTGCTTTTTGGGTACCACCACTATGTTTGACACCCATTGTGGATACTTCACTACTTCCAAAAAACCAGCGTTCCATTGTTTTTCAATTTCTGCCTTTACTTTGATTAAGATCTCCGGATGAGTTCTCCTTAACTTCTGCTTAATCGGCTTGCATCCTTCCATCAGTGGTATCCTATGTACTACAATGTCCGTATCCAAACCAGGCATATCCTCGTAGGACCAGGCAAAGACATCTACATAATCTTGGAGCAGTGTAATCAACTCTTCCTTTGCTTCAGGGGTGATCAAAGTCCCTATTTTCAGCTCTCGCTTGATTTCTTCATTGCCTACATTTATGGTTTCAAGTTCCTCTTTAGCGGGCCTCCAAGCCTGTTCGTGTTGTTCTATTAATTTTGTGAATTCCCATATGTTTTTCTCCTCCCATTCCTCATCTTCTACAGCCACTATGTATTCTTTAAAGTTTGGCCATTCATTCTCAATGCAAAGTGCAGGTGTTGTTGTGGAGGATCCACTTTCAGGGTTCCTGAAAGCGGAAAGTGATGTGTAAATGGATAGTAAGACATCAAGATAAATTTTGAAAATGCATGATCTCATTAAAAGCAAAAGATTGGCTCAAAAACAAAATAAGATCCAATTGACATCTTGAGCCTCGATTGTCAATGAATAAAAACAAAACAAAGCAGAAAAAGGCAAACAACATGGATAAAATTAATCCAACAATCATTGTTGATTACATTTTAAAAACCAATGGAGCTTCTTGGGTCTCCCAATTCTGGAACTTCTCTCCTTCGGCTAGCTTTCGAACAAAAGTCTTGATGGTGACTTCTTCCAAAGTGTGGATGGTTAATTGTGGCAGCTCTTCATCCCTTTTTTCGGATTCAATTTTCTCAGCAATGTTCTTGACTTGATTTTCCTCTAGAGTGTTTATGTTCATTGAAAAAAACTTCTGAAGGAGGTTTCCATGTCCCTTATCAGGTTGCATCACATATGCGGCCTTTGGAAATGAAATCCTGATTGGAGGGATGGCTAGGCTTTCTTCTTCAGGCTTCCTTCCTTCAATCCTAGCCATTCTCTTCTCCCTTCTTGCACCAACAGCTCGCTTGTAATCCGCCTTTTTGGGCTTATATCCAAGCCCAAACCTCTGTTCTGCAGCTTTCAATTTGATTATATCCATCCATTCAAGCCTTCCTTGCTCAATGTCATATGGGAAAGGAATCTTGTTTTTCAAAAAGCTTTTAGCGGCCATTTTGGTGGCCTCCGAGATTTCTGGCTTCCTCACCACAGTGTTCTCGGGCACCCACTCGGTATTCACAACCTCAAATGCATGAAGGTTTCCATCCTTACAATCTTCTGCTTCAATGAATGGAACCGCCACATTTCTTACCATTGATATAGTCTCCTCAGCCTTAACAGTAACCAGGACACCATTGGCAATGTACTTCAAACATTGATGTAGCGAGGAGGTGACAGCTCCCGCGGAATGTATCCATGGCCTTCCTAACAACATGCTATAGGAAGGGTGGATATCCATCACTTGAAGGGTTACTAAAAATACTTGTGGACCCACAGCTAGTTCAACCTCAATTGACCCTATCACTTGCCTTGGTGAGCCATCGTACGCTCTCGCCGTCATCACACTGGGTTGCATGTGTGAGGGATCTACCGGCATTTCATCCAGCATATGCCTTGGTAACACATTAAGGGCCGAGCCGTTATCGATGAGAACCTTACCGATGAGACAATCTTTGCATCGGACCGTGACATACAAGGGCTTGTTATGTCCAGTTCCTTCAGCGTCGAGTTCATCTTCTGTGAAATATAAGTAATTGGCAGCATGGATCCTCCCTACTAGATGCTCCATAGTCTTTTGTTCAATATCTTGGGGTACGTAGGCCTCATTCAGTACTTTTTGCAAAGCATTACGATGCGGCTCGGAGCTGAGTATTAATGACATGATGGAGATCTTGGCAGGGGTCTTCTTCAACTGATCCACTATACAGTACTCACTATGCTTCATCAATTTCAGGAACTCATTTGTTTCTTCCTCAATCACAGGTTTATTCACCTCAAACTCTTTATCGAGGTCCAACACCTCCTTGCCTTTAGCCTTTCTTTGTTTCTCTAGTTCTTCAGGTGTGAAACAACGACCACTCCTAGTTAGCCCACTTATCTCAGTTCGAACAGCGGCAAAGGAGTTTCAATATTCGAGGTATAACCATAATCTCCAGGCATCACCCCATAGTCTACTTTGTTTGCATATGAGGGCTTAGTTAATACCAATTTTGAGAGCCCATTAGCTGTTGATTGGACTCTACATTTCCCTTGATTCTCTATCATCTCGATCTCTTCATTATCTCTTGCAGCCTCAATCCTTAGCTCTCCTAAAGTCAACATTCTCGCAACCTTTTGATGAAACTCAATGCATTCATCAATGTGATGCCCTTTCTTTTTATGAAATGGGCAAAAATCATTTTCCCTCACGTAATGTTCAGATGGTTTCTCCAAATGTCCAGATTGTACCAACATCTCGTACAGCCTCGCCATGGTCACTTTTAGCACCTTCTCTTTGCTACCGACTTCCATAGTATTCACTCCACTACCACTTGTAGCATGTTTGGGTAGAGGGTTTGAATTCACATTAGGCGAATCTTCAAAAGTGACCCATCCGATTTTGATAAGCTGTGATACCCTCTTCTTAAAAGCTACACAGTTTTCGATGCTATGGCCCGTATTACCAGCATGGTATTCACAAGTCAACTCGGGGTTGTACCAGGTAGGGAAAGGTGGTTGCATAGGTGGTAGTGGTAGGGGAGCTATATGTCCAATACTTAGCAATTTGGCATATAACTCTTTTAGGGTCATTGGCAAAGGTGGCAATGGTTCTTCTGGTTGTCGGTTGTCTCTTCTTTGGTAAATGTTTTGGTTATTGGTCGGGAATTTTATTTGATGGGGTTGTTTTGGGATGGAGGGTTTGGAAAAGTTAATGCTGGTGATTTGGGAGGTAGGTGTTTGGTAGTTTTGGTAGTTTTTTTCTTTCCCTTGGTACCTGCCTTCTAAGTTATTCACCTCAATTTCCTTTTTCTTCCCAAAAAAACCCTTCTTCTCTATAGGTTCTGCAATTCTCCCACTTCGAATTCCTTGCTCAATCCTTTCAGCAATTCGCACAGCATCATAGAAATGCTGGGCTGAGCTACCCATAAGGTGTTCGTAATATGGGGCCCTAAAAGTATTGGCAAACAATGTCACCATCTCCATCTCTATTAGTGGAGGTTGTACATTGATAGCTTGGTCTCGCCACCTTTGAGCATAAGCCCTCACCGACTCTTGATTTCCTTTTTCCATGGCAATCAAACTTGTCCTATCAGGAGCAATCTCAAGATTGAACTTGTATTGCTTTAAGAAAGCATCTGCCATGTCCGTCCATTTCCTTATCCTAACATTGTCCAACCTCATATACCAGCTGAGGGCCAATCCTGTCAGGCTATCCTGGAAGAAGTAAATTAACAATTTATCATCATGGATAACTTCTGCCATCTTGTTATAGTAGGAACGAAGATGAGTCTTTGGACATTCCATTCCGGTATACTTAATAAACTCCGGCACTCTGAACTTCTTTGGAATTACGATGTTAGGCACCAAACATACTTCAGCGGCCCTAATTGGATCAAATAAATCATTTCCTTCAACTGCCCTTAGCCTTTCTTCTAGTGCAGTCCACTTATCATACCCTTCATGATTAGAGAATTTGACGTCATGTGGATCCTCGTTTGTTAAATCCATTGTAACAGGGATTTGGATGGGCCGAGTGGGATTAGGATGCTGCTTATTTGGTGTATTTTCCCCCACGTTTATAGGTGTGACAGGAATTTGAGCAGCTGCTGGTGCTTCATTAGGTTGAGTAGACATTCCCTCTCCATCTCTGGCTCTCAAAATTTTCTCTAACATACTGGTTAGGTGCGCCACATCATTCCGAACTCCTTCAAGCTCTCTTTGGTACTGAGCTTCCGGTTGTGACCTTTCTTCGTTTTCCATTCTTTTTCTTTGTCGAGTGTTGTGGATTTTAGAAGGGGGACCTATGTTTCTTAATCTGCAGATGCGTGCATAGATGTATGAGAAAAATGCATGATAGTTATAAGAATGCTTTGTTCATTAGGTATGGATGCAGCCTTCTTGTGAACGAATAATAGCCACCACATTATAAACATAGTTTCTTTTGCCACATTGCTTTGATAGGAGTTCTGCCTTTCGAGTCGTTTGCTTGAATCATGTTCACCAAGAGACGGATTTTGCATAAGAAGATGGGTCAACGCCCTTTTCATTAATGCTTGATAAATTCATTACATTTAGAAATAAAAAGAAATACAGCATGTTAATCCCTTTCCTCTATAAACTCTTTAACCAAAGGTAAGAAGGCAAAGCCGCGGTTCTGAATCTTCCCTAGAAAGGCATCAGTTTCAGCTAGGCTTCGGCGATAGCGAATGATGTCTCCTCCCACGTTCCGTGCATTGATTCTAATAATTCGAGCATGTGCAGCAGCTTCGTCCATTTGCTCATCTGTCTTGGTCATTTTTTCTATGAGCAACATGTTGGTTCTATTCAAAGCAGTGTTGTTGGCGTCGATTTGATCCTTGTGTTTTTCCATTGTTACTAGCTTCTCGTCTAAATACTTCACCTTTTCACGTTCTTTGTCAAGTTTTATCCGCATAACTTTTATCTCATTCCTCTTAACCGCTAACTCTACTTCAACATCCTCGAAACCTCTCCTTTTACTTTCTTCTTTTACAATCCCCGTAGAACGGCTTTCCAACTCCATATATTTCTTATTCAAATCCTCATACTTCCCAATCCTATCCATTAGTTCGAACTGCACTTGTGTAAATTTTTCTTGGTAATATTCTGCACTTCCTTGGCAATCGTTAAAGTCCATCTCCATTGCTTCAAGTTCAGAGCAACTTTGCATCCAATCCAAACTCATTCCGACTAGCTCCTTCTCACTTTCTTTCCTAACAATCTTCTCCTCACCTAGCTTTAACTCAAGCTTTATTATTTTCGCATCTCTAGACTGTATTTGCTCATCTAGAAATGCTCTCCTTTTATCCTCTTCTAGCATCATTTCTTCCAACATTGCCTTGTCTTTTCTGCTTTTGCTCAACTCTATTCGAAGTTTTTCCACTTGCCTTCTCAACTCATCTTCATTGTTAACCCTTTTTCTCTTAATAGGCTCTTCTACAGCTTGAGGAGATTTGGCTCCTACACAAGGCACGGCTGAAGCAGCTAAGTCTCTCCATTTTGCATATCCTTCGCTTGCACTTGGATCTTTTAAACCTTCTATCTCAACCAAAACCAGATGCTTCCAATCTTGTTTGATGATCTCCAAAACCTCTTTTGCAATGGGATCTTTGAACAAACCAAAGAATTGAGCAATTCCCATAGTCCTGGGAACAAACTGCATGCCCCCAAGTTGCCTTACCACTAAGGCAGGAGCATAACTCACATAACCTGTAATCCCTACTAATGGTACCCAACGTCTTTGTCCACAACTCATTAGGACCTTCACTGTCGTTACCCATGGGGCTCTCCACTTAAAATCACTATTAGGCAAACCTTCTAATTTGTCAACCCAACCTTGGTTATCTAGATCTCCCCATTTTTCTTCTTCTACTAACTTCAGGGGTCTTTGGGTGAACCACTAAAAATTATTGAAGACAGGCTTTTTTGTTTCGATATGGCTAACCATCCAAATATACAACAATTGCGTGCAACATCTCATTGCTCCTTTTCCAGTCCTCCTGCAGTGGTTAAGTGTCAAAATCGTTTCAGCTAAAATAGCAGCCACTGGATTGATTTGTGTATTCTCATACTCTACATAAGCAGCAGCGGCCTCCAAACTCACTAAACCAGTCTGGCTTGGGAACAACACAAGGCCAAATATACCCAAAGCAATCAATCTCTCTTTTTCAAATCCTGACTTCTTTTCCAATTCAATTTCTAGCATCCTCCATTTCAACCCGGTACCATTTTTTTCCAAAAACTTTTCCAAGTTGGAGATTCTGAGCAGTTTTGACAGTTCAGGGATGATCTTCTCAGATCTCAAAGGCAAATAAATCCGATACAGGTTGTTTGGAAACTCAGTCAACAATCCATATTCCTCAACCGTGGGACATAGGTCTATGCTTCCAAAAGAAAAACATCGGTAGTCTGGATCCCAAAAATGAACTAAAGCTCGCACAGCTGGGCTTAAAACTTCTACCCTGGCAATTTCCACCAAACGTCCGTATTTCTTAAAAAATGCATCTTTATCTACATTCTGAAAATGAGTCGTTAACTTGTTCACCTCATTCATAATGCAATTCAAGTTCTTGATTGGTGACATCTTCTTAGCATCGCTTCTAAGGCAGTCTCCTTCAGTCAATTGTGACAATTCAGAATTTTTCCCATACTCTATGATGGAAGATTTAGTGATGATGGCCATTTCGTTCACAAGTCCTGCAATTCAAAATGCATTGGGGTTAGACTTGTTTTAATGCAAAAGATATTATGGAGCATACACCCTAAGGATAGGTTCTAGTTCCTTTATGTGAGACATAGGGTAGGTTTACTACTTGGTCTCTAAAAAGAGGGTCTCTTACTGTTCCAGTGATCACCCTCGTAAAGGCAATATGGGGGTCCAGCAGATAGTGGGATGGCACGTGTACCAATCACAATCAGTCTAAACACTCAGCAAAGAGTTGGGGTTTACACAAACTTAAACCTTGACTCAAGTCATAAGGCAAGCTGCTAGTTCCCCACTTAACTTAAAGTTATATGTGTGTGCCCTCAAAAACATAATAATAATAATAAAGTGATGCATGACTGTACCATGTATGATAGAATGTAAAGATGCATGCTAAAGCTTTTAAACAAAGTATCATTCATATAAGAAAACAAAAACCAATAACACATAGCAATAAACAAACAAATTATCAAGCTTAGTCCTAAGTCCCCATCGGAGTCGCCATTCTGTCGCACCCTCACGGCAGAGCGCGGCTTTCGATGGCGATTTTTCTCGTTATGTTTTTGTTGATTTGTTTGATTGGTTCTTTGGAGTCGCCACCTAGTATTATGGTCACTAGGAACCCTAACTGGTCTTTCAGAGATTCTAAGGCAAGGGACTGGTTGCGTAAAGGGAAGGTATTAGCACCCCTAATACGCCCTACCTAAGGTAAGCTGCTTGGTGTTTGGTTTGTCTTATAATTGCTATGGTGTTGGTGTTTTCTAATCCCATCAGTTTTCCTATGATAGGTTTGCTATGATGAACAAACTTGGATTCAAAGTCTAAAAAAAAAAAGACCCTTGGTCAATGTGGATCACACCCTTAGATATGTCTACAAAGTACCAAGGAAAACCAATGCAGATCTCTTGAAATCTGTGTTTGATTCAAACCAAATTTATTAAGATAGAAATCCATGGAGATTCCATGTGCTGTAAAAGCTCATCTTTCCCTTAGTATTTCAAGAGTTTGCGACTCGTAAATCGCAAGAAGGAAGGACAGATTTAGAAATCTAAGGAAATTCGGAGCGCTTTAAAAGCCTCCTTTTGCCTTAGTATTTCATACTTTCACGGCTCGTAAACCGTGGAGTCAAAAATTTGAAATTTTGAAATGTCCTCGATTATAATCAAGGCTTCTTTCAAGGATGTGTGCGGATTTATTACTCCCAATAATATTTTGGATATTCGTCCTTTAAGGATTTCTTTATCCAAACATTAGCGGTGAATAATAGATGAATTCCCCCAAAATAAGATTTTTATAGTTTTTGGAATATTGGCCAATACCCTTTGGAGTTTTACAAACATGTTGTAAAATCCAGAAATGCAAGAAAATAATTTGTGTTTAAGAAATCTATGCGAAAACACATTTTCAAAACTTCCAATATTTTTTTTTATATAAAAAGAACATTCAAAACATGTTAGAGTATTGGCCGTATGCAACACATAAGAAAACATTTTTTTGATATATATATGTATATTTGTCACATCGCGTCGAAAAACCGGGTATTTTAATACGGGATTGATATTTTTTTTTACAACAAAAAAAAATCCAGACCTTGAAATAAACATGCCAGAAAATAAATCTCTTTCTCTTATTTTTATTTTTTATTTTAAAAAAAAAAATAGGTCTGGCCGGGCAAGTGACCCGGCTGGACACATACAGCTTAATGAAAGCTGGTGAGTTACTGTTCAAGTGAATTAAATTTCACTTGAACAGTAACACATGCAACCAAAAAAATACATGCAGAAATGAATAACAGACCTGGAGAAGAATGAAGGAGCTGCAGCAACGTTGAAGTGGCTGGTCTGTCCATGTTCGTCTGTTCCAGCTCTTTTCCTTTTTGTTCTCTGCTTGCGTCGGTCTCCTTTCTGGTTAGACAGCGGCTGGAGGCGCGGTGGAGGGAGACTACTGGTTGCTGCTCACGAAAGATGTCCCTGCTCGCTGTTCACGGTGGAACCAGGTTCGCTGCAGTGCTGGACGTGTTGCAGACACGGCGCTGAGGAGGACAGGCTTCTGTTTTCTTGCTCTCTTTTTTCTGTTTTCTTGTGAGCTGCTGCTTTGGCTATTGCATATGAAAGAAAACGTTGAAGGTTATTCTTTCTTACGGCCAGTCACACAATTTGGGAAACTCACACAAAATTCAGAGACAAAACAATCAAAGAACAGAGGCCTTTTTGTGATGCTTAACTTACTGCATCATTTTCTGATTTTCTTATTATATATAGAAGCAAATACGAAAGGTTACGTACTCTAAGTAACCTTGAAATCATAACTGCTATATGAAAAGTTACGTCCACTAAATAACCTCTAAATCATAACTTCTATATGAACGGTTACGTCTACTCTTAAACTCTGCTGGAATTAAAACAAAACAAACTGAAATAAAACAACAAGATTAATTCTATCATTCTCCTCCTTAAGCTTGTTGTTCTTTATTGATGTCCAGTACACCAATCTTTCCTCTCATCTCCTGAAACTTTATCCTTCCCAGTGACTTCGTTAAGATATCAGCAAGCTGGTCCTCGGTACGAACATGCTGAACTTCAACCAATCCTGATTTCACACAATCTCTTATGTAATGAAACCGAGTGTCAATATGTTTACTCCTCTCATGATGAACTGAGTTCTTGGTTAGAGCAATTGCAGATTGATTATCCATTTTTAGCACCACTTTCTTAGGTTCAGCCTTTAGCAATTCTCCTAACAATCGACTCAGCCACACACCTTGACACGCTGCCGCACAACCAGCAATATATTCTGCTTCGCATGAAGACAGCGCCACCACTTTCTGCTTTTGTGAACACCAGCTGATCGGATTTGCCCCAAGAAAGAATATCAATCCTGAAGTGCTTTTTCTGTCATTATTGTCACCAGCCAGATCACTATCCGAAAACCCGATCAGCTCCAAATCTCCTTCTTTCTTCTCATACACAAAACCATAGTTCAATGTTCCCTTCACGTACCTCAGTATGTGCTTTACTGCTGCCATGTGTTCCAGCGTGGGTTTCTCCATAAATCGACTTACCATTCCAACAGCAAACGCCAAGTCTGGACGTGTGTGCAGCAAGTATCTCAAACTGCCAACGATACTTCGATACAAAGTTACATCTACAGGAGGTTCAAGGCTGTTCATGTTCAATTTCAGGCGAGGCTCCATAGGAATCTGTGTTGAGTTACAGTCCTTCATCCCACATTTCTCCAGCACCTTCTTTGCAAAACCCGATTGCTTTAAGGTGATTCTTGTTGGAGTCTGACACACTTCAATTCCCAAATAATAGCTAAGCAACCCAAGATCACTCATTCTAAATAGCCCTTTCATCTGAGATTTGAATTTGTCAATGTCTCGAATGCATCCTCCAGTGATAATTAAATCGTCTACGTATACTCCAACAGTTAAATTTCCTTCCTTTCTCGTGTACACCGCATGTTCTAGAAGACACCTCTCAAAACTGAGTGCCTTCAACGACTTATCCAACTTGGAATTCCATGCTCTAGGCGCTTGTCGCAAACCGTACAAGGCTTTATACAGTTTCAGCACCTTATACTCTTCTCCTTTTATCTCAAAACCCGGTGGCTGCAGAACATACACATCCTCCTCCAATTCACCGTTAAGGAAAGCGGATTTTACATCCATGTGATGCACTTGCCACCCCTTTTTTGCAGCGATTGATATCAACAACCGTACAGTTTCCAATCGAGCAACAGGAGCAAAAACTTCGTCAAAATCTATCCCGTGCTTTTGAACATACCCCTTTGCTACTAACCTCGCCTTGTGTTTGATTATTCTCCCTTGAGTATCTTTCTTCAATTTAAATACCCACTTCAAACCAATTGGCTTTTGATTTTCTGGTAAAGCAACTAACCTCCATGTTGCATTCTCCTGTATGCTGGAAATTTCTTCTTCCATAGCCTTTCTCCATGCTGAATCGGTTCTTGCTTCTTCATAACTCATAGGCTCATCCTCTCCTAGCAAACATAGCCCCGAATAATCCAATTCAGTAGGAATGGTTTTGTCATACAAACTATTTAGGTCTCGTTTCCCTCTTGGTCCCACTTCTGATGCCTCTGGATGGATGAATTCGGATGCCATCTGCTCAACAGGAAACAACACTGGAGTTTGAGCATTTCCAGAGCCGAATTCATCTGCTCTGTTGCTACCAGCAGATGTATTCTCAGGCTCGCCAAATTGATAGAACCCTGGCTGTGGAGACGCCATATTAGGATGCAACATCTCTTCCTCAATTCGTTGATGGGCAGCATCACTTGAAACTGCAACAGGAAAATAAAGAACAGTAAAGATATCCTTTGCTGGTTTAGATTCTGTAGCCGATGAATCAGTCCAGTCCCACTTCTTTTCTTCATCAAACACGGCATCACGAGTCACTACCACCTGTTTTGTCTTTGGATCAAACATCCGATAACCCTTGGTATTCAAATCATATCCAATAAACACCATAGGTTTACTTCGATCTGCTAGTTTCGGAAGGTGAGGTGTGACATTCTTCACGTGAGCAATGCATCCAAAAATTCGCAAGTGTTCAACTCTTGGCTTTCGATTGTAGTAGGCTTCATAGGGTGTCTTGTCAACTAGACTCTTAGTTGGTGCTCTGTTCAGCAAGTAAATTGCCGTTGACACCGCTTCTCCCCAAAATTCGCCGGGAACACTTTTACTTTTCAGCAAACTTCTTGCCATGCCAACCACTGTCTGATTTCTCCGTTCCACGACACCATTTTGCTGCGGAGAATAAGGTGCAGTAAGGTAGTGTTTAATGCCATTTAATTCGCAAAAACCCTTGAACTCATTTGATGTGAATTCACCACCACGATCACTTCGAAAAGCTTTCAACTTACACCCCTTCTCCATTTCGGCTGCAGCTTTGATCCTTTTAAAACTTTCAAACGCCTCGGCTTTGCTTGAGATCAGAACCTGCCACATAAACCTTGTGCAATCATCGACAATTAGCATAAAATAACGCTTTCCCCCATTCGTAGTCGGTGTGATTGGCCCGCACAAATCTATATGCCACAACTCAAGAGGGTACTCGGCTCTGAAATTTGATTCAGCAGGGAATGGTTTTCGTTGTTGTTTTCCAATCAAACATCCATCACAAATGCGATCTTCATGCTCGATTATGGGCAAGCCGTGCACCATTTGTTTTCTGACTTAGAGACTTCAAAGCATGAAAATTCACATGCCCGTATCTTGCATGCCATCGCCATGCTTCTTCTTTGCTCCTTACCAGAAAGCATTCGGGTAGAGCTGGTGCTATGTTAAGCACATATAACCGGTTGCTTGACCTCTTCACTTTTGCTAACAGCCTTTGTAATCTGTCCAAATAGTCATAACACCTCCTTCAATCACAACCTTGCATCCGTTTTCATCCAACTGGCCAAGGCTTATTATGTTGCTCTTCAACATTGGGATGTAGTAGACATTAGTAAGTATTCGATGTTCACCTGTGAAGTCTTCAAGCAAAACCGAACCTCTTCCTTGGATTTTTACAGTCGAGCCATCCCCAAATTTGACTGACCCTGTAATAGTCGTGTCAATTTCAGCAAATTTTTCAATACATCCGGTCATGTGGTTACTTGCGCCGGTATCTAAATACCACGCCTTCTCTCGGGTGCCTTTAATCTTTGGCACCACCTTGTCTTCGTGCAGTAACACATGCTCGTTCTGTATTGAGTGGCTGATAACACAAGTTTCGGCCATCAGTAGTGCCGGTTCATCATCGGTTTGTGTTGTAACAAAATTAGCCCTCTCTCTTCGGTTTGGCTTGGAACAATCTTTTGCAAAGTGTCCAAATTCATTACAATTGAAACACTTAACCTTGGATTTGTCGAAGTTTCGTGGCTTTCGGTCTTCGTTAGTGCGTTCACCATTTCCTCGACCTCCACCATATCCACGCCCACTACCATGTCCTCTCCAGTGACGTCCTCCTCTTTTTGTTGTTGCTTGAAACTTTCATATTTCTTTGCCTTTGGGGTTCTTGCATCCCTTTCGGTTTGGGTGAATAGCAGCTGCTCTCCTGTACTCTCTGTATGAGATCGCCCCTTCAATCCCTCTTCAAATGTTCTCAAACGCCCAATAGCTTCTGAAACCGACATCGTGTCTACATCTCCAAACTGCTCAATTGTCCCAATGATTTGAAGAAATCGATCTGGAACCGAACTGAACAGCTTTTCAACAACTTCGCTTTCTTCAAGTTTCGCGCCAAGCGATCGGATCTCACCAAACCAAGGCAGTCAACTTCATCGAATACTCATTTATGGTTTCTGAATCTTGCATATGCACCTTGTACAATTGTCGTTTCAGTACTTGTACACGTGCCTTCTTGACACGATCTTCGCCAATTCGCATCTCCCTGAGTGCGTCCCAAGCCTCCTTTGCCGTCTTCTTCTCCGCGATTGCCATCATCACGTCATCTGGCACGGCTTGAGAGATGGCTACCATAGCGCCTTGATCTTTGTCGTCGTCTGTGTCTGCACCTTCGATCACTGACCATACTCCTAGCGAACGCAAGATTATCTTCATCTTGACAGCCCATATGCCGTAGTTCGTTTCGCTTAACATTGGATAATGGATCGGGATTGAGGCTCCTCTTCGCCAATTTGCATTGACGACTGCAAGCGTCTTAGATTGATCTCCTTCAACACCGGCCATTGCTTTGACAACCTTGGCTCTGATACCAAATGAAGGTTATTCTTTCTTACGGCCAGTCACACAATTTGGGAAACTCACACAAAATTCAGAGACAAAACAATCAAAGAACAGAGGCCTTTTTGTGATGCTTAACTTACTGCATCATTTTCTGATTTTCTTATTATATATAGAAGCAAATACGAAAGGTTACGTACTCTAAGTAACCTTGAAATCATAACTGCTATATGAAAAGTTACGTCCACTAAATAACCTCTAAATCATAACTTCTATATGAACGGTTACGTCTACTCTTAAACTCTGCTGGAATTAAAACAAAACAAACTGAAATAAAACAACAAGATTAATTCTATCAAACGTTGCACCGCTGGAAGAGAAGAAGACTGGAGACGGAAACGAAGGGACGAAGGCGATGGCGAGGGCGTGCTGGTTGGTCCCTCTGTATTTTCTGTTCATCCTTCCTCTCACTCGCGTCCGTCTTGTCTCTACTGAGAAGAGATGGTTACTGCTGCTATAGCTGGCAGGCTCATGGTAAGAAAAGGGGAGTGAGGGCTGGTGCTTACGGGGGAGATGGTGGTCATGGTTTGGGGAAGATGGTGTGGGTGTACATGGGCTGCTGGTTTGAGTAACAAACGGGGCTGCTGAGGGAGAAGGGAAGCTTGTGTGCAGAGGGAATGTTTTGGCTGAGCAAAGGGAAAGGGGCAGTGACGGCTGTGAGAGGGAGAGTGCTGGGTCTCAAGGTTTGCTGGGGAAAGCAACAACAAAGGAGGAAAGATAGGAGGCTGTGTAACAGGAGGGGATGGAAAAAACAGTGGACGCCTGTCAAGGCATACTGGTTTTGGCGAGAGAGAATGAAGAGACGGCGAGGTGGTGTTTCTTTTTAATTTCAGGGAGGTGGCTGCGGCTGTGCGAGGAAGAAGAAAAGGTTTGGTTTTTTTTCTTTGACCGAGGGACAGTGTGCTGCCGCCTCTGCTAGGTTTTCTTGGGTTTCTTGATTTTTTTATTTTTTAAAACTCCCTTTTGTAAATTTTATGCCCCCTGTGTATATGGCTGGATATTCATTTATATAGAAAATCTCTACATGTGTTTATTTAAGGAATAATTACAATAATTATTGTAGAGATTATCTTCTATAACCATCACCAACAAATCTCATATATATGGTATTTTATATTGCATTGATTATTTTCCATAACCGACACGAATCAAATCATATATCCATTGTATTTTATATTGCAGTATTTATATATGATTTAACAATTATCTCCTTGACATATTGCTTCCTTAATATTATCCATGATGCTCTATGTTATCGCCACATGTAAACCTTTATTTTTTTATTTATTTTTTTTTATTTGTGAAAAATTATCGATACATGGCTCAAAAATTGGGTAGTCACACAATATGTACCAAAGATAGCCAAATTATCACAATTCTCTAGGTTATTTAAAGACCAATTTGCTTTGGAAGTTATGGAAAACATCAAACAAGATTGGAAGCTTCTGGTAGTGATCAAGAAGTAATTATATGGTTTGAGAGATCTGGTTACTAGTTAAAAAGTACTCAAGGTGGAGAAATCTATCATTAGTAAATGTCGCCATGACTTTTGGATTCAAAGTTGAGGCTTTGCAAGCCGTTGAACTAACTAAAAGAAAGAGGATTGGCAACGAGAAAGAGCTGAGAGAACGATTAGAAAAGCTCTAAATGGAGATGGACACTAGTAAAGCCCTCAAGATCTCCCTCAAAAGGCAACTCCTCATTGAAGAGAAATTAAGGAAGTTTTTGGAGCAACAAACTAGAGAAAAAGACAAGAAAATTATATCTTTAGAGAAGCAGCTGAAAAAGGAAAAAGTGGTTAGAAACCAAGTTGGGAAAGAGCGATAAGGTTTGGGAGCAAGTTGGATGCAAACCAATATCGAGTTAGAGACATTAAAAACCAATTTCAATGATTACTAAGAAAGGACTTTGCCTTTAAGGAGATATATTCATCGATATCAACAAAGCATTGTTGAAACGAATGCTTTTCTTAGGAATATAAAAAACAAGGACTTTTCCTTTCTCCTTGTAAATTGATGATGAATAAAGTAGCTTCAAATGTAAAAGCTTTCATTGGATATTAATGAAAAGGGCTTAGACCCGATCTTCAGAACAACATCTTGTTTTGATGAGTATAAATTTATTATGTATTGGCTCAGATCAAATTGACTCTATCGTAAGGGTAGCGATGGCGGAGGCTCTTTGTCATGCCTCCGGTGTGAGGTGCGTGTTGGGAAGGTTTTTGGGTTTAATCATAAAATTATGATTAATGTTTAGGAGTCACCATCTAGTATTATGATCACTAGGAACCTGTGGTCTGCAAGAGTCTGAGTAAAGGACTGTTTGTGTAAGGAGAAGACACATCACCCCCTATGCACCTTACCTAAGGTAAGCTGCATTGTTGTTTGATTGTATTTTTTTTTTCTGAGTCGGGTTTCTGTTGGTCTTTTCTAAGGCTCGGGGCAGATCTATCTTCATGAGAAAGTCTCTACCTTATTGGGTTAAATCCTAACCATTTCAAAGTCTGAATTTTAGCATCGCATTGCTACACCTTGTATCTTTAATACCTGAAGGTATACTTTATCGTGTAATTTTACAACCCACAAATATTAAAGTCTACATCTAGATCCTAAAACAAAAATTGAAAAAAGATTTTTGACATGTTGGTCAAATCCTAATGGATAATCATAAATTGGTCACAATATCCATTTTTTGATTTTTTTTATAAATATGAAAAAGATGCAATTTTTTATTATGAAAAAAAAATATATACTTAGAAAAATTTTAGGATTTGGCCGTATGCAACAAAATATTTTTTTTGTTTTTAAAAATGTTTTGAAATTTTTTATTATTTTTTGAGAAATAGTTTGGAGAAAACCAGTATTTTAATACTGAATTTGTATTTTACAGTGTAAATATACAACCCGATATTATGCAAAATTGATAAATAAAAAAATATGCAAGAAAATCACATTTTTTTAAATGATTTTGGAATTTTTTATTTTATTTTTTATTTTTTTATGTTTTTTTAATGTTATAACACACACACACACACACACATAATTCACGTCCTGCATGAACAGTACGACATGAATTATATTTCACGCCTACTGTTCATGCAGTGAACAATAGGAAAGGAAGAAGAAGAAGAAGAAGAAGAAGAAGGCTCACCTGGCTGAAGGGGTCGTGGTTGTTGTGATGAGGTGGTTCGGTCGGTGGATCAGGGGGCGTCAGCTGAGGATGGTGAAAGAGTTGGTGGCGCTCCAAGGAGTGGTTGTTGCTCACGTTACAGGAGCTGCCGTGGTCGGTGCTAGAGTTGCTAACGGTTGGAGTTGTTCAAGTCGCCGCTATGACGAGAAAGTCACCACCTCTCCTGCTGTTTCTAAGGATTAAAGCCCCTAGAAGAGGTGGTTGCTGCCTCTGCTGCTACTGTTGAGGTTGTGGTAGCAGAGAAGAAGGAGGATGAAACAGGTCTGCATGAGAGAGAGGGAGTCGCGGTGGCTGCTTGGTGGTTGTACCGGCTTTCTATGGTGGAGCTGGTATTTTTGGTGGTGTGTAGGCCAGGTGTGTTGGTATTCTCGCCAGAGAAGGCAGCTGTGGAAGAGGCAGAGAGAGAAAAAAAAAATAGAAAGTTGCATAAACCGGGGAAGAAGCTTATTTTTTTGGCTTATTTTGGACCCGATTTTCTCCTCCCTTAGGCCATCAATAGAGTGTCTATTTAATAGGCGGTGGAAAGAGGGTAATCTCGTCTTCATCGGGGTAAAATTTCAGCCTTTGATTATGTTGGGAAGGATCCCAACCGTTGGTTCAAAGTAGCCTCCCTAAGTTGTCAAATCTGCAGGAAAAGGCTGCCTGAGTTGACCTCTTCACGCCGTCGCAGGCGTCTCTGTGCGGTCATTCATCCTGAACCGTTCACATGGGATTGTAGAGGAACTACAAGGGATTAGTTTCGTGCAAGTTTTGTTCAATTTGATGGAGAAATCAAGCATTAAATGTACTGCAAAGTAGGCTCCTACGCTGTTTTTTCGGGTAAAACGTGGAAGATAATGAACAGTAACCAGACAACGCGTCGTCTGGTCCTCTCTCTCTTTTTTTTAATGCAAAACGACGCCGTTTTGGATTGAATTAGGGATTTTAACTTATTTTCAATTTAGTCCTCTAGCTTTTTAATTGATTTCAATTAAACCCCTAATTGACCCTAAACTTTTGATTTAATGCAATTAAGCCTCTGATAAACTTCAATTGGAACCCCGAAGTTTACGTGTGTTTTACAATGTGGTCCTTGGTATCGAAATTATGCAATTTAACCCCTAATTAACCATTAAACTTTCAATTTCTTCAATTTAGCCCACCGGTTTTTGTCAATTAAGCCCCTAAAGTGTGGCACCTCTTGCAGATTGGTCCTTGGATGCGAATTTTATCAATTTAACCCCTAATTGACCCCAAAACTTTAATTTTCTTACAATTTTACCCCTGATTTCAATCAATTAACTTGTTAAAAATTAAATTTGATCTCTTAAAATTCCAATCTTCTCAATTAAGCCCAAATTAAGCTCTCAAACTTAAGTTTTCACCAATTAAGCCCCAAATAAAATTAATTTGACCCATTTAAAGTATAATTAAGTCCTTACACTTAATTAAATCCTTTAATTGGGCCCAAATTAATTCTTAAACACAATTAAAATTTAATTCGGCCCATGATTAAATCAAATTGGCCTATGAAAAATTTAATTATGTCATGGGACTTAATTTTTATGCAAATTCGTCCAATAATTATTTAATTTGATCTTAAATTTGCATTTTTTTTCTCCATTTTTGGGCATAATAGGGTAAAATTAGGCCTTGAATTTCCTTCAAAAATTACAGCTTGATTTTTCCCTATTTTTGTAGTCCTCCTTGATCTGCTTTCTCCACATTGCCGACATTTATTTTATTTTTTATTTTTATTTTGAAAAAAAAATAAATTGATTTTTTTGGGGAATAACCCAGAATTGGGTTATGACAGACTCGATAACTAAAAGGATCAAAAACCTTACTTGAATGATGGTCATATATCATCCCAGGAAAAGCAAAATCCATATCTAATATACATTAAACATACACGTCATGCATTTATATTACATCACAATCATGCATTTTAATTACTCGTTCTGTCGTATGGATTACATATTGTGAAACATAAGTCCTTCGCCTGTGATTCACTACATCCGACTAAGAAAGAGAATGGAAAATGAAAAAAGAGCTCATCTAGAAGCATATTACTAGAAGGAGTTAGAATCAATAAAGAATGAAGTTGCTCGGATGACTAATCTACTCGAGCAACTTTTAAAAGATAAGAATGAGGAGGAAACATCTATACAACCTCCTGTAGAGGCACTAGTAGCCCATGCCCCCCCCCCACCCAACATCTCAGAACCTGGGAACAAACTCAGTAACTGAACAACACTTTGTCCTATTTCCCCCCTTCCAGTCAACTCAAGCTTAAGTCATCGTAGATCTAACAGCGAAGGGACCTTTTATCAATAGGTCTACCAGTCCTTTAAACCATGACAAGTTGTCTGCTTTGGAAGAGAGATTGAGGGCAGATGAGGGAAATGATTGGTTTGACCCTATAAAAGCTGTTAAAAATGCTTGGTGCTGAATATTATGATCCCAAAAGATTTTAGGGTTCCTGATTTCATTAAGTACATTGGTTTAGAATGCCTAAACACTCACCTTTGGTTCTACTGCAACAAAATGGTCGAGGTAATCCATAATGATAAGATGCTAATCTATTTTTTCTATGATAGTCTCACGAGGTCTATCCTAAGCTAGTATATGAGACTAGACAATACTAGGATCAATACATGGAAAGACTTAGTCAAGGCTTTCCTTAAGCAATAAAAATTCAACTTGAAAATTACTCTTGATAGAATGAGTCTAATGTCAATGGAGAAAAGAAACCAAGAGTTAGTATGGGCTTATGCACAAAGTTGGTGGGACGAGGCCATGCATATCCAACCCTTTTTAATAGAGATGGATGGTGGTTTTGTTCGCCAATACCTTTAAATATCTTGCATTTAATAGGTAGCTTATTTTAACATTTCTATGATGTTGTACATATTGTTGAAAGAATAGAGCAAAAGATTAAGCCTAGGCGCATAGTTGAACCAGTGGAGAAGAAATGTTTCACTACGAAGAAGAGGGAGAATGATATGAACTGCTTAGAAGGAAGGTATAAGGGTAAAAAAAATAAACTATTATAATCTCCAAATACTTACCTCTCAAGTTACTAGTATTAATTTCGCTAAGCCTTTTGCCCCAAATCAAACCAATCAAGCAAATAACCAGAACAACCATCAAAGACAAAATATAAGAAATACCCTAGAAAAATTACCACCTCTACATATACCTCTGAAAGATTTAATGCCAAGCTGTTGAGTAATGGGCATATAGCTCCTATCCTTGTAACTACAATGCAATCACCATTTCTTGTCTGGTGTAAGTCATATTTGACTTGTGAATACCACGATGACCATCCCACTCATGGTATTAAAACTTGTTATGCCTTCAAGAAAAAGTTTTTGGAACCCATTAAGATAGGATGGGTAACTTTCAAAGATTTGCCCATCGTGAATTTGTATTTATTACCTAACCATGCCACGGGAAACAATAGAGTAGGTATGATGAAAGTCGGGAGTAAAGGCAAGGTGTTGAAGTTATTCATGAAAAGATTGTACATCATGCTTACACGATCAGGATCCTTAAAAAGAAATGATGAGCATCACTTGGAGAAAGGTGACCATTGCAAGTTTCATGAAGCAAAGTGATATCACATTGAGAATTGTGTTGAGTTTTGTCAAAATATGGCAAGAATGCTAACCATGAGAGAGTTGAGGGTTGAGATTATAGAGTTTGGCAATGAGGCAAGGATAAAAGAAAATTAGAAAAGTGATGGATTATTATGTTGTTGAATAATTGCCCTCCCTAAAAAAAATTAGTAAAATGAAATGTATTTTATCCAACATCTAAAACAAACAAACAAAAAAAATATAATAAAATAAAAATATTGTGAAACAATATATTTGTTATCAATATTAAAAGTATTTCATTTTATTATTTTATTTATGTATTTAAAAGAGTTGAAAATTTTATCTGTAAAAATTTAATAAACGTACAGTAATTTCTAAAATGCTATTTAAAAAAATTATAAAAATACTAATTGTTGTTTGTTTTTTTTTTATTTCCCCGCTTTCATAATTACAGTTGTTAATAATCTATTTTTCTTCGACTTTAATCAATATATCTATTGTTTTCTATTATAAAAATTATTATCTTGAGTTTTTGTCCTTCATAATTGAAATTGTTAATAATCTTTTAATCTCTGACTTTAACATTTTTAATATTAAATTATAAGTTTTTTATTGTGTAATTTTGATTATATTTGTGTACTAATTACAACTATCTTTGACTTCAAAACACAAACGATGTAATTTGAGTTGAGAGAATATTATTTTAGTTTCCTCCAGCTGTTCAAATAATTGCAAAATTTTTAGTTAAAAAATTGTGCTAAAAATCTTAAATAGAGTTAACTAAAAATTACTTAGCAATTGAGACTTCAACATCAAGACAATAAAACTCATGTGACATGTATGTTGATCATTATTACACTCCATTTTCATGTGTCAACCGACAGCCGACGTGATGTATGTGTTTATTTGTCGTTTTTCTCCTTAACCTGCAGCATTGAAATTCATGGTTGCTGCAAACGTGTACTAGAGATCACATGGCCATCTCGATTTGCTATCCTGTGGCTATAAATATTCCTTTCCGTACAACAATTATTTGAGTCAAGATTGTTACAACCACCAGTTAGTACATTTTTAATAAGCAAAATTATTTTAAAAACTTGAAAATAAGTAAAATTAAGTTAAATCAGATAAAATTAATAAAATCAGGTAAAATCAAATGAAATCACAAGTTTACAACTGTTTTAACAATTTTAACCAAAATCACATCATATATTGCAGTTTTACTAAAATTTCTTGTTTATGTCATTTCACCATTTATTTGATATTACCCGCCCGATTTATCCTTCCAAACGACCGTTCAGGCAAAACATTGTTAGCCACACGAAGCAACTCCAAGCACAAACCACTGGATTTATGTCAGTGGTTAGTTTTATCAAAGGAAAAATAAGAATCTACAAAGAATCTAGAAAGTCACATTCAAGACTAGTTTTTGATATAAAAATAAACACATGACAATACCAAAAGTCAGTGCCCACAATAGTAACACTGATGCTTCTTTCAATTCAGTGATAAGTAGTACAATTTTAACTTTTTAAAGTAGGTGGTAGTATAATAGTAATTATTTTTTTAAAATATTTAAAAAATATTTTTAAAATTCAATATTATGATATTAAAATAATTTAAAAATATTAAATTTTTTTAATTTAAGATAAAAAAATCAAATTTATTCTAAACAACCATACAAAAACTTGAACAATTTAACTTAATTTATTCTTTTTAATAAATTAAAATTACAGTTACGGTAATTAAATTAACTCATTTACTTTTTATTTTAATTCTTAACAATAATTACAAATTACAAGAAACTATAAAGCACATATATACCAAGTATGAACATAAATCAATAGCATAATTTTAAAATAAAGATAAATAATTATTTAAATATAAAAAAATTACAATGACAACGTTATTTCTCGCAACTTAATAATAAAGATGGTATTTATTCCCCTTAAACCGAGATTAGAAACTACTTGCTCATGTCCTCTGAAAATTCCAGCATTCAAGATAATCTCTCTTCAAATTCCAGCAGCAAAAAAGAACCCCATCGTCCAGTTGGTCTTCCCCTGTTTTTGTATCTTAGTAGGTTGTTTTCATAATTAGATAAAGGCTAAAGATAAAAGTTGTAGAAAACAATCCTTCTAATCCCCTTAGAACTCCTCGTGCATAATTTTCCAGCGGATCAATGTCAATTCCGCATTTTAAAAAGGCAAAATACAATTGTTTGTTTGAGTTCTAAATTGATTACAGTTATGACTAAAAAAATGGGTAAATTAACCACTGAAAACTAGTGATAGCTATATAAATACTCTTTTTTCTTCAAAAAGTTGTTGTATTTATTTTTCACATATGAATATCTAGACACACAAGTGTTGAATCATAGCAGGCCACCAAAATTTTAAAAACAAAATATCAAATTCAATGTTCTTGATGAAGATCCAACCAAAATATTTTAGTATCATGATAATCACTAATTAGTAGAATGAATCAAATCTAAATTATTTTGAATACAGATCCTTGTGTTATTTTTATTTTTAAATGCATTTATAATAAAAATGAATGGGAAAAAAGATTGTGTGTGTGTATAATAATGAACATCAATCTATAATATTTTAAATATTTAGATTAATTGATTAAACTAAATTTACCCATCAACACATCTTTGTGTTGAGCAAGATCCTTAATCAAAAAAATAAAAAACACAATTAGAATTCTTACTTTTTATACATGTTTCAAAATGTATGTCTCTTGTAACAAAGTTAGTTGGGTAAAATTCAAATCCAAAAAATATTTTCATCATTCACACCTAATACGCATGTACATATCTTTACATCCATAAATATATATCTATTTGTTGTAAATAACATACATGTATACATCATGTTGAATTATAAGTTCTCAAAAATCTATAACACTCTTCTCTAACTAAGAAATATAAAATATGAAAAACATGCTTATCGGTGTTAAATAATATTTATGTAGTATTATTTATTAAGGGTAGAATAGTACTTTCAGTTTAACCTATATATACTTTATTTGTATTTAGGTTAAGACTAAGCATTCATAATATACAGATTATTCAGAATTCTAGCCTCCCTTTTGTGTTTGATCTCAATAAGTTTAACATGGTATCAGAGCTGGTTTTATGAAACGAGGCTTAATCCCAAATACAGCTTCGCGGATCCAACTATTTTTTTTTGGAGTGATATTTTGTCTTCCGCTTCTGCAAAATTAGATATTTCGACAGTTTCTGCAATTATTTTGGTATTTCGTCTTCCCTTCAGCATCTGCAATTTGGTATTTGCGTTCAGTTTTTGCAAATTTGTTTTGTGTTTTGGAGTAATCGTATAATTTCGAGAAGAGATTTGTTTAGTTTCTGCAATTTAGTATTTTGTTTCCGCTGCTTTTGCATTCTGGTTATTTGTGATTGCTGATTATGGCTACTGAAAGAGATGATTCACTTCAGTCTGTGAGTGTGAGGTTGGATGGGAAGAATTATTCGTATTGGAGTTATGTGATGAGAAATTTTCTTAAGGGTAAGAAGATGTGGGGGTATGTTAGTGGGACTTATATGATACCTAAGAATGTTGAGGAGGGAGATGCTGTTTTTATAGATACATGGGAAGCAAATAATGCAAAGATCATTACTTGGATCAACAATTCTGTTGAGCATTCGATAGGTATGCAGTTGGCGAAGTATGAGACAGCAAAAGAGGTTTGGGATCATTTGCAAAGGTTATTCACACAATCAAATTTTGCAAAACAGTATCAATTAGAGAATGACATACGAGCTCTTCATCAGAAGAATATGAGTATCCAAGAGTTTTATTCTGCTATGACAGATCTTTGGGATCAATTGGCTCTTACAGAATCGGCAGAATTAAAGGCATGTGGTGCCTATATTGAGCGTAGAGAGCAGCAACGATTGGTACAGTTTTTAACAGTACTTCGCAGTGATTTCGAAGGACTTAGGGGTTCAATTATGCATCGTTCTCCATTGCCTTCTGTTGACTCTGTTGTTAGTGAGTTATTGGCTGAAGAAATACGTCTTCAGTCTTATTCTGAAAAGGGAATTTTTTCTGCTTCGAATCCTTCAGTATTAGCAGTGCCTTCTAGGCCATTCTCTAATCATCAGAATAAGCCTTACACAAGGGTTGGCTTCGATGAGTGCAGTTTCTGTAAGCAGAAAGGTCATTGGAAGGCTCAGTGTCCTAAGTTGAGACAGCATAATCAAGCTTGGAAGTCTGGCAATCAGTCACAATCTAATGCTCATAGACCACCTCAGGGTTATAAACCACCACACCACAATACTGCAGCAGTAGCTTCCTCAAGTTCTATTACCGATCCTAATATTTTGGCTGAGCAATTTCAAAAGTTTCTCTCCTTGCAGCCACAAGCAATGTCCGCTTCTTCTTCCATAGGTCAGTTGCATCATAGTTCCTCAGGTATGTCACACTCTGAATGGGTCTTGGATTCTGGTGCTTCTCATCATATGTCTCCAGATTCCTCATCTTTTACCTCTGTTTCCCCTTTGTCCTCCATTCCTGTTATGACTGCTGATGGCACTCCTATGCCCTTAGCAGGTGTTGGTTCTGTTGTCACACCTCACTTGTCTCTCCCTAATGTTTATCTTATTCCAAAACTCAAATTGAATCTTGCGTCTGTTGGTCAAATATGTGATTCTGGTGATTATTTAGTCATGTTTTCTGGTTCATTTTGTTGTATACAGGATCTGCAATCTCAGAAGCTGATTGGGATAGGCCGTAGAGAGAATGGACTATATATTTTGGATGAGTTAAAAGTGCCAGTTGCTGCCGCTGCTGCTACTACAGTTGATTTGTCTTCCTTTCGTTTGAGTCTTTCATCTTCTAGTTTTTATTTATGGCATTCCCGTCTAGGTCATGTTTCATCTTCTCGTTTGAGATTTTTGGCATCCACAGGAGCTTTAGGAAATTTGAAAACTTGTGACATTTCGGATTGTAGTGGATGTAAATTGGCAAAATTTTTCGCTTTACCTTTTAATCGAAGTATTTCTGTTTCTTCTTCACCATTTGATTTGATTCATTCTGATGTATGGGGACCTTCTCCTGTTGCCACAAAAGGAGGGTCTCGATATTATATCTCCTTTATTGATGATCATACTCGTTATTGTTGGGTTTATTTAATGAAACATCGTTCTGAATTTTTTGAGATATATGCAGCTTTTCGAGCTCTTATCAAAACTCAACATTCTGCTGTGATTAAATGTTTTAGGTGTGATTTGGGTGGGGAATACACCTCTAATAAATTTTGCCAATTGCTTGCCTTAGATGGAACCATCCACCAAACTTCTTGTACAGATACTCCTGAGCAAAATGGTGTTGCTGAAAGAAAACATAGGCACATTGTTGAAACTGCTCGTTCTCTCTTGTTGTCTGCCTTTGTTCCTAGTGAGTTTTGGGGAGAAGCTGTTCTTACTGCTGTAAGTTTAATTAATACAATTCCATCTTCTCATAGTTCGGGTCTATCTCCTTTTGAAAAGTTATATGGGTATGTTCCTGATTATTCCTCATTTAGAGTCTTTGGTTGTACTTGTTTCGTTCTTCGTCCTCATGTAGAACGAAGTAAGTTATCCTCTCGATCCGCTATTTGTGTTTTTCTAGGCTATGGTGAAGGTAAAAAGGGTTATCGTTGTTTTGATCCAATAACTCAGAAACTTTATGTGTCTCGTCATGTTGTCTTCCTTGAGCATATACCTTTCTTTTCTATTCCATCCACTACTCATAACCTGACCAAATCTGATGTTATTAGTATAGATCCGTTTTCTGAGGATTCTGATATCTCTCCCCATGTTCGATCAATTTGTACTCATAACTCTGCAGGTACTGGTACTTTACTCTCTGGCACACCTGAAGCTCCATTCTCATCTACAGCCCCTCAAGCTCCATCTGAGATTGTGGATCCACCTCCACGTCAGTCCATCCGTATTCGTAAGTCTACAAAACTACCAGATTTTGCTTATTCTTGTTATTCTTCATCATTTACTTCCTTTTTAGCTTCTATTCATTGTCTCTTTGAGCCCTCTTCCTATAAAGAGGCAATTCTTGATCCGCTTTGGCAGCAAGCTATGGATGAGGAACTTTCTGCTTTGCATAAGACAGATACTTGGGATCTGGTTCCTCTACCTCCTGGTAAGAGTGTTGTTGGTTGTCGTTGGGTGTATAAGATCAAGACTAATTCTGATGGGTCTATTGAGCGATACAAAGCTAGGCTGGTTGCAAAAGGATACTCTCAACAGTATGGTATGGACTATGAGGAGACATTTGCCCCAGTTGCAAAAATGACTACTATTCGTACTCTTATTGTTGTAGCTTCGATTCGTCAATGGCATATTTCTCAGCTTGATGTTAAAAATGCCTTCTTGAATGGAGATCTTCAAGAAGAAGTTTATATGGCACCCCCTCCTGGTATTTCACATGACTCTGGATATGTTTGTAAGCTTAAGAAAGCATTATATGGTCTCAAACAAGCACCTCGTGCTTGGTTTGAGAAATTCTCTATTGTGATCTCGTCTCTTGGCTTTGTTTCTAGCAATCATGATTCTGCTCTTTTTATCAAGTGCACTGATGCAGGTCGTATCATTCTGTCTTTATATGTTGATGACATGATTATTACTGGTGATGATATTGATGGTATTTCAGTTTTGAAGATAGAGTTGGCTAAACGATTTGAAATGAAGGATTTGGGTCATCTTCGATATTTCCTGGGTATTGAGGTAGCATATTCACCTAGAGGTTACCTTCTTTCTCAGTCGAAATATGTTGCAGATATTCTTGAGCGGGCTAGACTTACAGATAACAAGACTGTTGATACTCCTATTGAGGTTAATGCAAGGTACTCTTCTTCTGATGGTTTACCTTTGATAGATCCTACTTTATACCGCACTATTGTTGGGAGTTTGGTATATCTCACCATTACTTGTCCAGATATTGCATATGTTGTTCATGTTGTTAGTCAGTTTGTTGCTTCTCCTACTACTGTTCACTGGGCAGCTGTTCTTCGTATTTTGTGATATCTTCAGGGTACAGTTTTTCAGAGTCTTTTACTCTCATCCACCTCTTCCTTGGAGTTGCGTGCATACTCTGATGCTGATCATGGTAGTGATCCCACAGATCGCAAGTCTGTTACCGGGTTTTGTATCTTTTTAGGTGATTCTCTTATTTCCTGGAAGAGCAAGAAACAATCTATTATAATGGGTGACCTACCCAGGGGGAAGAATGGCCTCATTATAATGGGTGACCTACCCAGGTAAAAAAAGATGGAGAATGGTCTCATTCTAATGGGTGACCTACCTAGAAAAAATGGTGGTCTCATTGTGATGGGTGACCTACCCAAGTGGAAAGGGAAAAGAGTGGTCTCATTCTTATGGGTGACCTACCCAGGGGGAAGAATGGCCTCATTATAATGGGTGACCTACCCAGGTAAAAAAAGATGGAGAATGGTCTCATTCTAATGGGTGACCTACCCAGAAAAAATGGTGGTCTTATTGTGATGGGTGACCTACCCAAATGGAAAGGGGAAAGAGTGGTCTCATTCTTATGGGTGACCTACCCAGGGGGAAGAATGGCCTCATTATAATGGGTGACCTACCCAGGTAAAAAAAGATGGAGAATGGTCTCATTCTAATGGGTGACCTATTTAGAAAAAATGGTGGTCTTATTGTGATGGGTGACCTACCCAAGTGGAAAGGGGAAAGAGTGGTCTCATTCTTATGGGTGACCTACCCAAGGGGAGGAATGGCCTCATTATAATGGGTGACCTACCCAGGTAAAAAAAGATGGAGAATGGTCTCATTCTAATGGGTGACCTACCT
Source organism: Populus alba (assembly GCF_005239225.2). NCBI lineage: Eukaryota > Viridiplantae > Streptophyta > Magnoliopsida > Malpighiales > Salicaceae > Populus > Populus alba. The sequence continues at coordinate 21,127,030 of NC_133294.1, read as the reverse complement.
AGAAAAAAAATGATGGTTTCATTATGATGGGTGACCTACCCAGATGTAAGATAAAAGGTTTCTAGAAAGGGGTCTCAATATCTGGAGACCTGCCTATTGTAAAAAAATTTAGAACAACTCCACGTTTTTTTTTTTTAAAAAAAAAAAAAAAAAAAAAAAACTCCATGATTTTTTTTCTAGGAAACAGTCTCAATATCAGGTGACCGGCCCCTCTAAAATTCTTAGAAAACTCCATGCTTTTTTAAGAAATGGTTTCAATACTAGGTGACTGTCGCACCCTTGCGGCGGAGCGCGGCGTCGCGGCAACTTTCGATTGATTTCAGGGTCTTTTGTTTTTTGTAAAGGGAGTTGCCACCTAGTATTATGGTCACTAGGAACCCTAACTGGTCTTTCAGAGATTCTAAGGCAAGGGACTGGTTGCGTAAAGGGAAGGTATTAGCACCCCTAGTACGCCCTACCTAAGGTAAGCTGCTTGGTGTTTGGTTTGCTCTATAATTGCTATGGTGTTGGTGTTTTCTAATCCCATCAGTTTTTCTAGGTTTGATTCAAATAAAATTTCATAAGATAGAAATCCAAGGAGATTCCATGTGCTTCGAAAACTCATTTTTCCCTTAGTATTTCAAGAGCTTGCGACTCGTAAATCGCAAGGAGGAGGAAAAAAAAATAGAAATCTAGGGCCGCTAAAAAAACCTATATTTTTTAGTATTTTTATACTTTCATGGCTCGTAAACCGTGGAGTAAAAAAAATGAAATGTCTTCGATTAGAATCAAGGTTTCTCTCACGGATGCGTGCGGATTTATTACTCCAATAATATTTTGGATATTCATCCTTTAAGGATTTCTTTATCCAAACATTAGCGGTGAATAATAAATGAATTCCCCCCCCCAAAATAGGATTTTTATATTTTTTGAAAATATTGGCCAATACCCTTTGGAGTTTTACAAACATGTTGTAAAATCCAGAAATGCAAGAAAATAATTTTTGTTGTGTTTACGAAATCCATGCGAAAACACCTTTTGTCGAAACTTCAAATATTTTTTATATATATATATCAAAAAAGGAATTCAAAACATGTTAGGTATTGGCCGTATGCAAACACACAAGAAAACTTTTAAAATTTTTTTATCGAAACACATAGCATCACAATTAAACGTAAACACAAAAATGGAAAATAGCAAGCCATCATTCATATTACAAGAACTACAAGAAACTAAAAAAAAAATTCGTAACAAAAATCTTTCAAAGCCAAATCAACTTAAAATTCTATACATTGGAAAGGACCAAGCACGTATGGATGAGGGAGCCAAAGTTTTGAAACTGAAATTTTTAAATCGAAATCCTACTACATATGACCATGACTCCATGCAAATTTCATACAAAAAAAAGGAGCTTGGGACGACATGCTTTCATAACACATATATGTCATAGACTAGAAACCAAAGCAAGACCTGGCCGGCTATTAGAATAAAATGGAAGGACACGAACAAAAAAGGGGAAGCTGCTGATGAAGAAAACAAACAGCCCCCTTCCCCGGTTCCTTAATTTTGTCATGCTAGTTTCCTACAGAAAAAGAAAAGCTTGGGACCACATGCTCTTATAACACATATATATCATAGACTATGAAAACAAAGCAAGACCTGGCCGGCTATTTCACTAAAAAATGGAAGGACACAAACAGAAAAGGAGCTGCTGATGAAGAAAACAACAGCCCCCTTTCCCGGTTCCTTAACTTTGAAAACAGTGAAAGACAGGAGATAAAAAAGAAACACCAAAGGCTAACCAAAGCTTAACATCGTCAACTATCCAAGACTCAAAATCACGGCAGGAACAACACAAAGCAAACGGGTATTATACAGTCTAAAATGGAAAACGAATGTGCAAAACAAAAAAACGAAACATATACAAACGATTTAAAGGCAGCAAAGGAGGAGAAAACTAGGACTTACCTGCAGGTCTCGCTGAAATGGTTTTATTGCAACAGCTGCGGGTCTCCTGCAATGGTTTACTGCAACAAATCTATTTTGCGTTTTTTTTTTTACTCTGCACTCTCTTACGTTTTTCCTTTATTTTTCTGCTCTCTTTCTGCTATATTTTTTTTTGGGGCTGCTTAGGTCATTAGAGGGGCTTATATATAGTCTAAATATGTCTCCATTTAGGAAGGATTCAAGGCATTAATCCTAAGACATAAATCCCTACTGATTTGTAGTAAAAAAAACGCAAAAAGGAAGCTGCAATATTCTGATTTTATGCTGGTGCTTTACGTCTGATTTCTTTCCAGTTTTAGAGAAGGGTGTGCCTATTTTCTTTCCTTCCATAGGACCAGCTGCTCCATTTGAAATGAGGCAAGAAAAAACGTGGTTGCAGCTCCGAAATTCAGGCATGATGACAACGAAAAAAGGAAAGAAATCAGATGGAGGGTGCAGCTGCAAAGTCTCATTTTCCTTATTTCGGTGTGGAAAAAATCATGTCATTTATGATGATCCAGCCCCCTCTCCAGCTTTCAATATCCTTCTTCAATTAAATCCCTCATTTTAACAATTTTCGATTCAGTCCTTGGTCCAAAAAAATCCTTCGAATCAGCCCCGCGAACTTGGGCTATATCCTTCATGCGGCAGAGTTTTCTGCCTTCACGTTAGATATTCAAATGGGAATATCTTGAGCTTCTGATATCAGAATCAAGTGATTCAAAACCCAAATTATTTCTATGCATCTAGGACTACAACTTTGATGAAGGAGTCGAAGTCAGATAAAATCTTTTTACAGAACAGAATCTAGCAGTAATCTGGTTGGTCAAAAGGGATCTCCGAGTCTAACTCAAAAAACTGACGAATGCCGAGAATCCTGATATGACTAAGAGTTTGAACTAAGAAACAAAAATCACAAAAAACTAGGCCAAAAATAGAGTTTTGTTAGTGCAGACTCGGGTCAATATCCTTCTCGCAGGCAGAATTCTCTGCCTTCACGTTAGATATTCAAACGGGAACATCTTGAGCCTCTGATATCGGAATCAAGTGATTCAAAACCCAAAATTATTTTATGCATCTAGGACTACAACTTTGATGAAGGAGTCGAAGTCAGATAAAATCTTTTTACAGAACAGAATCTAGCAGTAATGTGGTTGGTCAAAAGGGATCTCCGGGTCTAACTCAAAAACTGACGAATGCCGAGAATCCTGATATGACTGAGAGTTTGAACTAAGAACAAAAATCACAGAAACTAGGCCAAAAATAGAGTTCTTTTAGTGCAGACTTGAGTCAATATCCTTCTCGCCGCAGAATTCTCTGCCTTCACGTTAGATATTCAAACAGGAATATTTTGAGCTTTCTGATATTGAAATCAAGCGATTCAAAAGCCCAAATTTATCTATGCGTCCAGGACTACATCTTTGATGAAGGAGTCGAAGTGAGATAAAATCGTTTTAGAGAACAGGATCTGGCAGTAATTCTCGTTGGTCAAAAGGTTCTTGATCCGACAATGTTGAGCATCCAAATCTGACTGAGAATCTGCTCTAAGAACAATGATCCCTAGGACCTATTAAAGGTGTACGTCAAATATATTTTTTTTTAGCGAACATGAGCTAAACTCCTATACTCTGTTCAAGAGAGGTATATACCCTCTCCAGCACGTGGGGGTCCGAAATTGGGTAACAACAGATGCCCCCTCTTTACAATGCTTACGAAGCAAAACTTGTCAAGTGCTTTGCGTAGTAAGTGTTGAAAAGATAAATTGCCTGATCAAGCTAAAACTCAGTGCTTTTCTTAAACAAAGTTCTCCCTATGAGGTGATCTGCCTATCTTAAAATTTCTAGAAAACACTCCATGCTTTGCTAAGAAATGATCTCAATAATGGGTGATCTGCCCATCTTAAAATTTCTTAGAAAAACTCCACGCTTTTCTAAGAAATGTTCTAAAAACCAAGTGACCGGCCCATCTTAAAATTCTTAGAAAACTCCACGCTTTTCTAAGAAAACAGTTTTCAATATCAGGTCATCGGCCCCTCTTAAAATTCTTAGAAAACTCCACGCTTTTTCTAAAAATGGTCTCAAAAATAGGGTGACTGGCCCATCTTAAAATTCTTAGAAAACTCCACGCTTTTCTAAGAGATGGTCTCGATATCAGGTGACCAGCCCATCTTAAAATTCTTAGAAAACTCCACGCTTTTCTAAGAAACAGTTTTCAATATCAGGTAACCGGCCCCTTTTAAAATTCTTGAAAACTCCACGCTTTTCTAAGAACGGTCTCAAAAAACGAGTGACCGGCCCATCTGAAAATTCTTAGAAAACTCCACGCTTTTCTAAGAAACGATTTCAATATCAGGTGACCGGCCCCTCTTAAAATTCTTAGAAAACTCCACGCTTTTCTAAGAAACGGTCTCAAAAATAGGGTGACCGGCCCATCTTAAAATTCTTAGAAAACTCCACGCTTTTCTAAGAAATGGTTCAAATCAGGTGACCGGCTCATCTTAAAAAATTCTTAGAAAACTCCACGCTTTTCTAAGAAACGGTTTCAATATCAGGTAACCGGCCCCTTTTAAAATTCTTAGAAAACTCCACGCTTTTCTAAAAACGGTCTCAAAAACGAGTGACCGGCCCATCTGAAAATTCTTAGAAAAACTCCACGCTTTTTCTAAGAAACGGTTTTCAATGTCAGGTGACCGGCCCCTCTTAAAATTCTTAGAAAACTCCACGCTTTTCTATGAAACGGTCTCAAAATAGGGTGACCGGCCCATCTTAAAATTCTTAGAAAACTCCATGCTTTTCTAAGAAATGGTCTCAATATCAGGTGACCGGCCCATCTTAAAATTCTTAGAAAACTCCACGCTTTTCTAAGAAACGGTTTCAATATCAGGTAACCGGCCCCTTTTAAAATTCTTAGAAAACTCCACGCTTTTCTAAGAAACGGTCTCAAAAACGAGTGACCGGCCCATCTGAAAATTCTTAGAAAACTCCATGCTTTTCTAAGAAACGTCTCAATATCGGGTGACCTGACCATCTTAAAATTCTTAGAAAACTCCACGCTTTTTCTAAGAAACAGTCTCAAAATCAAGTGACCGACCTATCTCAAACTTCAAAAGAAACATCTTACCTCGAGGAAATGAAATAGTGCTGGTTCATAA
>NC_133294.1:21082057-21121414 GCF_005239225.2 Populus alba | reverse complement strand
GCTTTGCGTAGTAAGTGTTGAAAAGATAAATTGCCTGATCAAGCTAAAACTCAGTGCTTTTCTTAAACAAAGTTCTCCCTATTTGAGGTGATCTGCCTATCTTAAAATTTCTAGAAAAACACTCCATGCTTTGCTAAGAAATGATCTCAATAATGGGTGATCTGCCCATCTTAAAAATTCTTAGAAAACTCCACGCTTTTCTAAGAAATGTTCTAAAAACCAAGTGACCGGCCCATCTTAAAATTCTTAGAAAACTCCACGCTTTTCTAAGAAACAGTTTCAATATCAGGTCATCGGCCCCTCTTAAAATTCTTAGAAAACTCCACGCTTTTCTAAAAAATGGTCTCAAAAATAGGGTGACTGGCCCATCTTAAAATTCTTAGAAAACTCCACGCTTTTCTAAGAGATGGTCTCGATATCAGGTGACCAGCCCATCTTAAAATTCTTAGAAAACTCCACGCTTTTCTAAGAAACAGTTTCAATATCAGGTAACCGGCCCCTTTTAAAATTCTTAGAAAACTCCACGCTTTTCTAAGAACGGTTCTCAAAAACGAGTGACCGGCCCATCTGAAAATTCTTAAGAAAACTCCACGCTTTTCTAAGAAACGATTTCAATATCAGGTGACCGGCCCCTCTTAAAATTCTTAGAAAACTCCACGCTTTTCTAAGAAACGGTCTCAAAATAGGTGACCGGCCCCATCTTAAAATTCTTAGAAACTCCACGCTTTTCTAAGAAATGGTCTCAATATCAGGGACCGGCTCATCTTAAAATTCTTAGAAAAAACTCCACGCTTTTCTAAGAAACGGTTTCAATATCAGGTAACCGGCCCCTTTTTAAAATTCTTAGAAAACTCCACGCTTTTTCTAAAAACGGTCTCAAAAACGAGTGACCGGCCCATCTGAAAATTCTTAGAAAACTCCACGCTTTTCTAAGAAACGGTTTCAATGTCAGGTGACCGGCCCCTCTTAAAATTCTTAGAAAACTCCACGCTTTTCTATGAAACGGTCTCAAAATAGGTGACCGGCCCATCTTAAAATTCTTAGAAAACTCCATGCTTTTCTAAGAAATGGTTCCAGGTATATCAAGGTGAACCGGCCCATCTTAAAATTCTTAGAAAACTCCACGCTTTTCTAAGAAACCGGTTTCAATATCAGGTAACCGGCCCCTTTAAAATTCTTTAGAAAACTCCACGCTTTTCTAAGAAACGGTCTCAAAAACGAGTGACCGGCCATCTGAAAATTCTTAGAAAACTCCATGCTTTTCTAAGAAACGGTCTCAATATCGGGTGACCTGACCATCTTAAAATTCTTAGAAAACTCCACGCTTTTCTAAGAAACAGTCTCAAAATCAAGTGACCGACCTATCTCAAACTTCAAAAGAAACATCTTACCTCGAGGGAAATGAAATAGTGCTGGTTCATAATTCATATTCTTTTCGTAACTCCGTTGATTTGAGATTCTATCTCAAAACTTGGAACTAATTTGGGCTTTCGTCCCACCTTTCCTGCCAGGTTAGTGTTATGACAATATATAGCATGCATGTTTTTTGTTACCTATCTTGGAAACATAGGTCCCCCTTTCGTTGTAAACTTCTTCGAGCTCTTGTTTCCATTTGTTTATCCAACCTTTTTCTCATGAACCAAAATATGCTTCATACCCTCTCTGGTTCCTTATGGGGCCCTTTTTGCTCCAATGAGTATTGTACTTTATTATTATTTTTAAAAGGAAAAACTCAAAAAGTTTTGGTTTTGTTCATGAAAACAGCAACCTTTAATGCAATTAGCAATGCTCGTAAAAAATTCAGAAGTTTTTATGATGATACCCTTTTGGGCTTTGGTTTACTATGGACCTCTATGTGCATTTTTCTTGCCCCTAGTGTGGTGTACAATACCTGTTAGGTTTAAAATTTGTTTGGTTCTCTCCAATTGATGGAGTCATTTCCTTAGTTATGCGTAAGAAAAGAGTTTATTTAAGTAAAATATTTCAAATGCTATGAGATCATGTGCTTATGAAGAAAAAAAATGTTATTTACAGAGAGAATTCATGGCCAAACTTTATTTTATTGATTGGGAAATTACGAAATATATCAAGCGTAATATTTCCTTACAGAGTCAGAATTCACGGGCCTAATTAGATCTTCTCCATCCATTCTAGACAATAACAAAGCTCCTCCTGAGAATGCTTTCTTCACCACGTAAGGCCCCTCATAGTTAGGCGCCCATTTACTCTGATCTTCTCCAGGTAACGACAATATTTTCTTCAGTACAAGATCTCCTTCATGAAATCCTCGAGGTCGAACCTTCTTGTCATATGATTTAGCCATCCTTCTTTGGTAGAGTTGATGATGACAGATTGCGGCTATCCTCTTTTCACTGATCAGATTCAGCTGTTCATATCTAACTTTTGCCCATTCTACCTCTTCCAGCTTAGAGTCTAACAACACTCTCAATGATGGGATTTCCACTTCTAAAGGCATCACCGCCTCCATTCCGTATACCAACATGTACGGGGTGGCTCCTGTTGAGGTTCGAACTGCGGTGCGATATGCATGAAGGGCAAATGGCAACATCTCATGCCAATACTTATAGGTGACTACCATCTTCTGAATAATCTTTTTGACATTCTTGTTAGCAGCTTCTACCACACCATTCATCTTTGGTCTATATGGCGAAGAATTGGAATGCTTGATTTTCCATTTAGTGTAGAGCTCTATTATCATCTTGCCGTTGAAATTCTGAGCATTATCAGTTATAATCTTTTCTGGTGGACCATACCGACATATCAAATCTCTCTCAATAAATTTCTTCACCACTTTTTGTGTCACATGAGCAAATGACCCGGCTTCTACCCATTTTATGAAGTAGTCAATAGCCACGAGAATAAACCTATGACCATTGTTGGCTTTTGGGTTTACAGGTCCAATCACATCAATTCCCCACATCGCGAAGGGCCACGGAGATGTCAAGTTAAACAGAGGAGCTGGAGGGGCATTGATTTTGTCACTGTATACTTGGCACTTATGACATTTTCGGACATAGTCGATGCAGTCTTTCTCTAATGTCATCCAGAAGTACCCGACTCTTTGTATCTTCCTAGCCATCACATGTCCACTAGCATGGGTTGAGCAAATCCCTTCATGGACTTCCCGTAAAGTGCTTTTTGCCTCGAATTCATCCAAACATCTCAACAAAGTCTCGTCAGATGATTTCTTATAAAAAATCTCCCCATCAAGATAAAAATCCATTGCCAACCTCCTCAAGGTCTTCTTGTCGATTTTGGATGCCCCCATGGGATATGCCTGGTTTTGGATGAAATTCTTGATATCATAGTACCAAGGGTTTCCATCCACTTCTCTTTCGACTGAGCAGCAATGAGCTGGGTTATTTTTGATATTGATGTGTACCGGTTGTACCTTGTGCCCAAAATCTATCTTGGCCATAGATGCTAGTGTGGCCAAAGCATCTGCAAACTGGTTTCCTTCCCTTCCCAGATGGGTGAACTCTATTTCCTCAAATTCTCTAGCCAGCTTAGACAGGTATTCTTGGTAAGGCCTTAACTTCTCTTCTTTGGTTTGCCATTCTCCTTTTACTTGGAAAATGATCAGCATTAAGTCTCCATACACATCTATCTTTTTTATGTTCATCTCTAATGCAGCCTCTAAACCAAGAATGCAAGCTTCATACTCAGCCGTGTTGTTGGTGCACCCGAACTGCAGCTTAATTGAAACCGGATACTGCTTCTTATCAGGAGAGATTATCACTGCACCTGCTCCGTTACCACATACATTTACAGCACCATCAAAATACATAACCCACCAATCTGATTTCTCTTCCTCAATTGCAAGCACATCTTCATCGGGAAGGTCAAAGTTTAACGACTCATAATCTTCCATAGCATGGTCAGCCAGGTGATCGGCAATAACACTCCCTTTCACGGCTTTCCTTGTCATATATACTATGTCATACTCAGCCAAAAGAACTTGCCATCTTGCAATTCGGCTAGATAGATAAGGATTTTCACAAATGTACCTCAACGGGTCTAATTTGGAAATTAACCATGTAGTGTGATACAACATATACTGACGTAATCTCTTTGTAGCCCATGTTAGTGCGCAACACAGCTTCTCAATCACAGTATACCTAGACTCACATTCCGTGAACTTCTTGCTTAGGTAATAAATGGCCCTTTCCTTCCTTCCGGTTTCATCATGTTGCCCAAGCACACATCCCATTGCTGTTTCGGTTACTGTTAGGTACAATATCAATGGCCTTTCTGGTACAGGAGGAACAAGCAGAGGTGGATTTAACAAGTACTGCTTGATTTTCTCAAAAGCCTCATCACACTCTTCATTCCATATTCCAGGGTTCTTCTTCCTTAACAAACGAAAGATCGGGTCACAAGTCGTGGTTAATTGGGATATAAACCGAGCGATGTAATTCAACCTTCCTAAGAAACCTCTCACCTCCTTCTCAGTCTTGGGGGGTGACATAGATTGAATAGCCTTTACTTTTTCAGGATCCACTTCTATCCCTTTGTCACTCACCACAAATCCCAACAACTTACTGGATTTCACCCCGAATGAACACTTTGCTGGGTTAAGCCTTAACTTATATTTCCTTAGCCTTTCAAATAATTTCTTCAATATTTGGACATGATTCTCTCCCTCTTTAGATTTAGCAATCATGTCATCCACATATACTTCAATCTCTTTGTGCATCATGTCGTGAAACAAAGTCACCATAGCCCTTTGGTAAGTGGCCCCAGCATTCTTTAAACCAAATGGCATGACTTTGTAGCAAAAGGTTCCCCATGGTGTTACAAAAGTTGTCTTCTCCTTATCCTCTTGCGCCATTATTATCTGATTGTAGCCTGAAAACCCATCCATGAAGGAATATGTGGAGTTGCGTGCTGCATTATCAACTAACATATCTATGTGTGGTAAAGGGAAATTATCTTTAGGGCTAGCCCGGTTTAAATCCCTAAAGTCCACGCAAACTCTGATTTTACCTTGCTTTTTGGGTACCACCACTATGTTTGACACCTATTGTGGATACTTCACTACTTCCAAAAAACCAGCGTTCCATTGTTTTTCAATTTCTGCCTTTACTTTGATTAAGATCTCCGGATGAGTTCTCCTTAACTTCTGCTTAATCGGCTTGCATCCTTCCATCAGTGGTATCCTATGTACTACAATGTCCGTATCCAAACCAGGCATATCCTCGTAGGACCAGGCAAAGACATCTACATAATCTTGGAGCAGTGTAATCAACTCTTCCTTTGCTTCAGGGGTGATCAAAGTCCCTATTTTCAGCTCTCGCTTGATTTCTTCATTGCCTACATTTATGGTTTCAAGTTCCTCTTTAGCGGGCCTCCAAGCCTGTTCGTGTTGTTCTATTAATTTTGTGAATTCCCATATGTTTTTCTCCTCCCATTCCTCATCTTCTACGGCCACTATGTATTGTTTAAAGTTTGGCCATTCATTCTCAATGCAAAGTGCAGGTGTTGTTGTGGAGGATCCACTTTCAGGGTTCCTGAAAGCGGAAAGTGATGTGTAAATGGATAGTAAGACATCAAGATAAATTTTGAAAATGCATGATCTCATTAAAAGCAAAAGATTGGCTCAAAAACAAAATAAGATCCAATTGACATCTTGAGCCTCGATTGTCAATGAATAAAAACAAAACAAAGCAGAAAAAGGCAAACAACATGGATAAAATTAATCCAACAATCATTGTTGATTACATTTTAAAAACCAATGGAGCTTCTTGGGTCTCCCAATTCTGGAACTTCTCTCCTTCGGCTAGCTTTCGAACAAAAGTCTTGATGGTGACTTCTTCCAAAGTGTGGATGGTTAATTGTGGCAGCTCTTCATCCCTTTTTTCGGATTCAATTTTCTCAGCAATGTTCTTGACTTGATTTTCCTCTAGAGTGTTTATGTTCATTGAAAAAAACTTCTGAAGGAGGTTTCCATGTCCCTTATCAGGTTGCATCACATATGCGGCCTTTGGAAATGAAATCCTGATTGGAGGGATGGCTAGGCTTTCTTCTTCAGGCTTCCTTCCTTCAATCCTAGCCATTCTCTTCTCCCTTCTTGCACCAACAGCTCGCTTGTAATCCGCCTTTTTGGGCTTATATCCAAGCCCAAACCTCTGTTCTGCAGCTTTCAATTTGATTATATCCATCCATTCAAGCCTTCCTTGCTCAATGTCATATGGGAAAGGAATCTTGTTTTTCAAAAAGCTTTTAGCGGCCATTTTGGTGGCCTCCGAGATTTCTGGCTTCCTCACCACAGTGTTCTCGGGCACCCACTCGGTATTCACAACCTCAAATGCATGAAGGTTTCCATCCTTACAATCTTCTGCTTCAATGAATGGAACCGCCACATTTCTTACCATTGATATAGTCTCCTCAGCCTTAACAGTAACCAGGACACCATTGGCAATGTACTTCAAACATTGATGTAGCGAGGAGGTGACAGCTCCCGCGGAATGTATCCATGGCCTTCCTAACAACATGCTATAGGAAGGGTGGATATCCATCACTTGAAGGGTTACTAAAAATACTTGTGGACCCACAGCTAGTTCAACCTCAATTGACCCTATCACTTGCCTTGGTGAGCCATCGTACGCTCTCGCCGTCATCACACTGGGTTGCATGTGTGAGGGATCTACTGGCATTTCATCCAGCATATGCCTTGGTAACACATTAAGGGCCGAGCCGTTATCGATGAGAACCTTACCGATGAGACAATCTTTGCATCGGACCGTGACATACAAGGGCTTGTTATGTCCAGTTCCTTCAGCGTCGAGTTCATCTTCTGTGAAATATAAGTAATTGGCAGCATGGATCCTCCCTACTAGATGCTCCATAGTCTTTTGTTCAATATCTTGGGGTACGTAGGCCTCATTCAGTACTTTTTGCAAAGCATTACGATGCGGCTCGGAGCTGAGTATTAATGACATGATGGAGATCTTGGCAGGGGTCTTCTTCAACTGATCCACTATACAGTACTCACTATGCTTCATCAATTTCAGGAACTCATTTGTTTCTTCCTCAGTCACAGGTTTATTCACCTCAAACTCTTTATCAAGGTCCAACACCTCCTTGCCTTTAGCCTTTCTTTGTTTCTCTAGTTCTTCAGGTGTGAAACAACGACCACTCCTAGTTAGCCCACTTATCTCAGTTCGAACAGCGGCAAAGGAGTTTCAATATTCGAGGTATAACCATAATCTCCAGGCATCACCCCATAGTCTACTTTGTTTGCATATGAGGGCTTAGTTAATACCAATTTTGAGAGCCCATTAGCTGTTGATTGGACTCTACATTTCCCTTGATTCTCTATCATCTCGATCTCTTCATTATCTCTTGCAGCCTCAATCCTTAGCTCTCCTAAAGTCAACATTCTCGCAACCTTTTGATGAAACTCAATGCATTCATCAATGTGATGCCCTTTCTTTTTATGAAATGGGCAAAAATCATTTTCCCTCACGTAATGTTCAGATGGTTTCTCCAAATGTCCAGATTGTACCAACATCTCGTACAGCCTCGCCATGGTCACTTTTAGCACCTTCTCTTTGCTACCGACTTCCATAGTATTCACTCCACTACCACTTGTAGCATGTTTGGGTAGAGGGTTTGAATTCACATTAGGCGAATCTTCAAAAGTGACCCATCCGATTTTGATAAGCTGTGATACCCTCTTCTTAAAAGCTACACAGTTTTCGATGCTATGGCCCGTATTACCAGCATGGTATTCACAAGTCAACTCGGGGTTGTACCAGGTAGGGAAAGGTGGTTGCATAGGTGGTAGTGGTAGGGGAGCTATATGTCCAATACTTAGCAATTTGGCATATAACTCTTTTAGGGTCATTGGCAAAGGTGGCAATGGTTCTTCTGGTTGTCGGTTGTCTCTTCTTTGGTAAATGTTTTGGTTATTGGTCGGGAATTTTATTTGATGGGGTTGTTTTGGGATGGAGGGTTTGGAAAAGTTAATGCTGGTGATTTGGGAGGTAGGTGTTTGGTAGTTTTGGTAGTTTTTTTCTTTCCCTTGGTACCTGCCTTCTAAGTTATTCACCTCAATTTCCTTTTTCTTCCCAAAAAAAACCCTTCTTCTCTATAGGTTCTGCAATTCTCCCACTTCGAATTCCTTGCTCAATCCTTTCAGCAATTCGCACAGCATCATAGAAATGCTGGGCTGAGCTACCCATAAGGTGTTCGTAATATGGGGCCCTAAAAGTATTGGCAAACAATGTCACCATCTCCATCTCTATTAGTGGAGGTTGTACATTGATAGCTTGGTCTCGCCACCTTTGAGCATAAGCCCTCACCGACTCTTGATTTCCTTTTTCCATGGCAATCAAACTTGTCCTATCAGGAGCAATCTCAAGATTGAACTTGTATTGCTTTAAGAAAGCATCTGCCATGTCCGTCCATTTCCTTATCCTAGCATTGTCCAACCTCATATACCAGCTGAGGGCCAATCCTGTCAGGCTATCCTGGAAGAAGTAAATTAACAATTTATCATCATGGATAACTTCTGCCATCTTGTTATAGTAGGAACGAAGATGAGTCTTTGGACATTCCATTCCGGTATACTTAATAAACTCCGGCACTCTGAACTTCTTTGGAATTACGATGTTAGGCACCAAACATACTTCAGCGGCCCTAATTGGATCAAATAAATCATTTCCTTCAACTGCCCTTAGCCTTTCTTCTAGTGCAGTCCACTTATCATACCCTTCATGATTAGAGAATTTGACGTCATGTGGATCCTCATTTGTTAAATCCATTGTAACAGGGATTTGGATGGGCCGAGTGGGATTAGGATGCTGCTTATTTGGTGTATTTTCCCCCACGTTTATAGGTGTGACAGGAATTTGAGCAGCTGCTGGTGCTTCATTAGGTTGAGTAGACATTCCCTCTCCATCTCTGGCTCTCAAAATTTTCTCTAACATACTGGTTAGGTGCGCCACATCATTCCGAACTCCTTCAAGCTCTCTTTGGTACTGAGCTTCCGGTTGTGACCTTTCTTCGTTTTCCATTCTTTTTCTTTGTCGAGTGTTGTGGATTTTAGAAGGGGGACCTATGTTTCTTAATCTGCAGATGCGTGCATAGATGTATGAGAAAAATGCATGATAGTTATAAGAATGCTTTGTTCATTAGGTATGGATGTAGCCTTCTTGTGAACGAATAATAGCCACCACATTATAAACATAGTTTCTTTTGCCACATTGCTTTGATAGGAGTTCTGCCTTTCGAGTCGTTTGCTTGAATCATGTTCACCAAGAGACGGATTTTGCATAAGAAGATGGGTCAACGCCCTTTTCATTAATGCTTGATAAATTCATTACATTTAGAAATAAAAAGAAATACAGCATGTTAATCCCTTTCCTCCATAAACTCTTTAACCAAAGGTAAGAAGGCAAAGCCGCGGTTCTGAATCTTCCCTAGAAAGGCATCAGTTTCAGCTAGGCTTCGGCGATAGCGAATGATGTCTCCTCCCACGTTCCGCGCATTGATTCTAATAATTCGAGCATGTGCAGCAGCTTCGTCCATTTGCTCATCTGTCTTGGTCATTTTTTCTATGAGCAACATGTTGGTTCTATTCAAAGCAGTGTTGTTGGCGTCGATTTGATCCTTGTGTTTTTCCATTGTTACTAGCTTCTCGTCTAAATACTTCACCTTTTCACGTTCTTTGTCAAGTTTTATCCGCATAACTTTTATCTCATTCCTCTTAACCGCTAACTCTACTTCAACATCCTCGAAACCTCTCCTTTTACTTTCTTCTTTTACAATCCCCGTAGAACGGCTTTCCAACTCCATATATTTCTTATTCAAATCCTCATACTTCCCAATCCTATCCATTAGTTCGAACTGCACTTGTGTAAATTTTTCTTGGTAATATTCTGCACTTCCTTGGCAATCGTTAAAGTCCATCTCCATTGCTTCAAGTTCAGAGCAACTTTGCATCCAATCCAAACTCATTCCGACTAGCTCCTTCTCACTTTCTTTCCTAGCAATCTTCTCCTCACCTAGCTTTAACTCAAGCTTTATTATTTTCGCATCTCTAGACTGTATTTGCTCATCTAGAAATGCTCTCCTTTTATCCTCTTCTAGCATCATTTCTTCCAACATTGCCTTGTCTTTTCTGCTTTTGCTCAACTCTATTCGAAGTTTTTCCACTTGCCTTCTCAACTCATCTTCATTGTTAACCCTTTTTCTCTTAATAGGCTCTTCTACAGCTTGAGGAGATTTGGCTCCTACACAAGGCACGGCTGAAGCAGCTAAGTCTCTCCATTTTGCATATCCTTCGCTTGCACTTGGATCTTTTAAACCTTCTATCTCAACCAAAACCAGATGCTTCCAATCTTGTTTGATGATCTCCAAAACCTCTTTTGCAATGGGATCTTTGAACAAACCAAAGAATTGAGCAATTCCCATAGTCCTGGGAACAAACTGCATGCCCCCAAGTTGCCTTACCACTAAGGCAGGAGCATAACTCACATAACCTGTAATCCCTACTAATGGTACCCAACGTCTTTGTCCACAACTCATTAGGACCTTCACTGTCGTTACCCATGGGGCTCTCCACTTAAAATCACTATTAGGCAAACCTTCTAATTTGTCAACCCAACCTTGGTTATCTAGATCTCCCCATTCTTCTTCTTCTACTAACTTCAGGGGTCTTTGGGTGAACCACCAAAAATTATTGAAGACAGGCTTTTTTGTTTCGATATGGCTAACCATCCAAATATACAACAATTGCGTGCAACATCTCATTGCTCCTTTTCCAGTCCTCCTGCAGTGGTTAAGTGTCAAAATCGTTTCAGCTAAAATAGCAGCCACTGGATTGATTTGTGTATTCTCATACTCTACATAAGCAGCAGCGGCCTCCAAACTCACTAAACCAGTCTGGCTTGGGAACAACACAAGGCCAAATATACCCAAAGCAATCAATCTCTCTTTTTCAAATCCTGACTTCTTTTCCAATTCAATTTCTAGCATCCTCCATTTCAACCCGGTACCATTTTTTTCCAAAAACTTTTCCAAGTTGGAGATTCTGAGCAGTTTTGACAGTTCAGGGATGATCTTCTCAGATCTCAAAGGCAAATAAATCCGATACAGGTTTGTTTGGAAACTCAGTCAACAATCCATATTCCTCAACCGTGGGACATAGGTCTATGCTTCCAAAAGAAAAACATCGGTAGTCTGGATCCCAAAAATGAACTAAAGCTCGCACAGCTGGGCTTAAAACTTCTACCCTGGCAATTTCCACCAAACGTCCGTATTTCTTAAAAAATGCATCTTTATCTACATTCTGAAAATGAGTCGTTAACTTGTTCACCTCATTCATAATGCAATTCAAGTTCTTGATTGGTGACATCTTCTTAGCATCGCTTCTAAGGCAGTCTCCTTCAGTCAATTGTGACAATTCAGAATTTTTCCCATACTCTATGATGGAAGATTTAGTGATGATGGCCATTTCGTTCACAAGTCCTGCAATTCAAAATGCATTGGGGGTTAGACTTGTTTTAATGCAAAAGATATTATGGAGCATACACCCTAAGGATAGGTTCTAGTTCCTTTATGTGAGACATAGGGTAGGTTTACTACTTGGTCTCTAAAAAGAGGGTCTCTTGGTGTTCCAGTGATCACCCTCGTAAAGGCAATATGGGGGTCCAGCAGATAGTGGGATGGCACGTGTATCAATCACAATCAGTCTAAACACTCAGCAAAGAGTTGGGGTTTACACAAACTTAAACCTTGACTCAAGTCATAAGGCAAGCTGCTAGTTCCCCACTTAACTTAAAGTTATATGTGTGTGCCCTCAAAAACATAATAATAATAATAAAGTGATGCATGACTGTACCATGTATGATAGAATGTAAAGATGCATGCTAAAGCTTTTAAACAAAGTATCATTCATATAAGAAAACAAAAACCAATAACACATAGCAATAAACAAACAAATTATCAAGCTTAGTCCTAAGTCCCCAGCGGAGTCGCCATTCTGTCGCACCCTCGCGGCAGAGCGCGGCTTTCGATGGCGATTTTTCTCGTTATGTTTTTGTTGATTTGTTTGATTGGTTCTTTGGAGTCGCCACCTAGTATTATGGTCACTAGGAACCCTAACTAGTCTTTCAGAGATTCTAAGGCAAGGGACTAGTTGCGTAAAGGGAAGGTATTAGCACCCCTAATACGCCCTACCTAAGGTAAGCTGCTTGGTGTTTGGTTTGTCTTATAATTGCTATGGTGTTGGTGTTTTCTAATCCCATCAGTTTTCCTATGATAGGTTTGCTATGATGAACAAACTTGGATTCAAAGTCTAAAAAAAAAAAGACCCTTGGTCAATGTGGATCACACCCTTAGATCTGTCTACAAAGTACCAAGGAAAACCAATGCAGATCTCTTGAAATCTGTGTTTGATTCAAACCAAATTTATTAAGATAGAAATCCATGGAGATTCCATGTGTTGTAAAAGCTCATCTTTCCCTTAGTATTTCAAGAGTTTGCGACTCGTAAATCGCAAGAAGGAAGGACAGATTTAGAAATCTAAGGAAATTCGGAGCGCTTTAAAAGCCTCCTTTTGCCTTAGTATTTCATACTTTCACGGCTCGTAAACCGTGGAGTCAAAAATTTGAAATTTTGAAATGTCCTCGATTATAATCAAGGCTTCTTTCAAGGATGTGTGCGGATTTATTACTCCCAATAATATTTTGGATATTCGTCCTTTAAGGATTTCTTTATCCAAACATTAGCGGTGAATAATAGATGAATTCCCCCCAAAATAAGATTTTTATAGTTTTTGGAATATTGGCCAATACCCTTTGGAGTTTTACAAACATGTTGTAAAATCCAGAAATGCAAGAAAATAATTTGTGTTTAAGAAATCTATGCGAAAACACATTTTCAAAACTTCCAATATTTTTTTTTATATAAAAAGAACATTCAAAACATGTTAGAGTATTGGCCGTATGCAACACATAAGAAAACATTTTTTTGATATATATATGTATATTTGTCACATCGCGTCGAAAAACCGGGTATTTTAATACGAGATTGATATTTTTTTTTACAACAAAAAAAAATCCAGACCTTGAAATAAACATGCCAGAAAATAAATCTCTTTCTCTTATTTTTATTTTTTATTTTAAAAAAAAAAATAGGTCTGGCCGGGCAAGTGACCCGGCTGGACACATACAGCTTAATGAAAGCTGGTGAGTTACTGCTCAAGTGAATTAAATTTCACTTGAACAGTAACACATGCAACCAAAAAAATACATGCAGAAATGAATAACAGACCTGGAGAAGAATGAAGGAGCTGCAGCAACGTTGAAGGTGTGGTGGCTGGTCTGTCCATGTTCGTCTGTTCCAGCTCTTTTCCTTTTTGTTCTCTGCTTGCGTCGGTCTCCTTTCTGGTTAGACAGCGGCTGGAGGCGCCGTGGAGGGAGACTACTGGTTGCTGCTCACGAAAGATGTCCCTGCTCGCTGTTCACGGTGGAACCAGGTTCGCTGCAGTGCTGGACGTGTTGCAGACACGGCGCTGAGGAGGACAGGCTTCTGTTTTCTTGCTCTCTTTTTTCTGTTTTCTTGTGAGCTGCTGCTTTGGCTATTGCATATGAAAGAAAACGTTGCACCGCTGGAAGAGAAGAAGACTGGAGACGGAAACGAAGGGACGAAGGCGATGGCGAGGGCGTGCTGGTTGGTCCCTCTGTATTTTCTGTTCATCCTTCCTCTCACTCGCGTCCGTCTTGTCTCTACTGAGAAGAGATGGTTACTGCTGCTATAGCTGGCAGGCTCATGGTAAGAAAAGGGGAGTGAGGGCTGGTGCTTACGGGGGAGATGGTGGTCATGGTTTGGGGAAGATGGTGTGGGTGTACATGGGCTGCTGGTTTGAGTAACAAACGGGGCTGCTGAGGGAGAAGGGAAGCTTGTGTGCAGAGGGAATGTTTTGGCTGAGCAAAGGGAAAGGGGCAGTGACGGCTGTGAGAGGGAGAGTGCTGGGTCTCAAGGTTTGCTGGGGAAAGCAACAACAAAGGAGGAAAGATAGGAGGCTGTGTAACAGAAGGGGGGGGGGATGGAAAAAACAGTGGACGCCTGTCAAGGCATACTGGTTTTGGCGAGAGAGAATGAAGAGACGGCGAGGTGGTGTTTCTTTTTAATTTCAGGGAGGTGGCTGCGGCTGTGCGAGGAAGAAGAAAAGGTTTGGTTTTTTTTCTTTGACCGAGGGACAGTGTGCTGCCGCCTCTGCTAGGTTTTCTTGGGTTTCTTGATTTTTTTATTTTTTAAAACTCCCTTTTGTAAATTTTATGCCCCCTGTGTATATGGCTGGATATTCATTTATATAGAAAATCTCTACATGTGTTTATTTAAGGAATAATTACAATAATTATTGTAGAGATTATCTTCTATAACCATCACCAACAAATCTCATATATATGGTATTTTATATTGCATTGATTATTTTCCATAACCGACACGAATCAAATCATATATCCATTGTATTTTATATTGCAGTATTTATATATGATTTAACAATTATCTCCTTGACATATTGCTTCCTTAATATTATCCCTGATGCTCTATGTTATCGCCACATGTAAACCTTTATTTTTTATTTATTTTTTTTTATTTGTGAAAAATTATCGATACATGGCTCAAAAATTGGGTAGTCACACAATATGTACCAAAGATAGCCAAATTATCACAATTCTCTAGGTTATTTAAAGACCAATTTGCTTTGGAAGTTATGGAAAACATCAAACAAGATTGGAAGCTTCTGGTAGTGATCAAGAAGTAATTATATGGTTTGAGAGATCTGGTTACTAGTTAAAAGTACTCAAGGTGGAGAAATCTATCATTAGTAAATGTCGCCATGACTTTTGGATTCAAAGTTGAGGCTTTGCAAGCCGTTGAACTAACTAAAAGAAAGAGGATTGGCAACGAGAAAGAGCTGAGAGAACGATTAGAAAAGCTCTAAATGGAGATGGACACTAGTAAAGCCCTCAAGATCTCCCTCAAAAGGCAACTCCTCATTGAAGAGAAATTAAGGAAGTTTTTGGAGCAACAACTAGAGAAAAAGACAAGAAAATTATATCTTTAGAGAAGCAGCTGAAAAAGGAAAAAGTGGTTAGAAACCAAGTTGGGAAAGAGCGATAAGGTTTGGGAGCAAGTTGGATGCAAACCAATATCGAGTTAGAGACATTAAAAACCAATTTCAATGATTACTAAGAAAGGACTTTGCCTTTAAGGAGATATATTCATCGATATCAACAAAGCATTGTTGAAACGAATGCTTTTCTTAGGAATATAAAAAACAAGGACTTTTCCTTTCTCCTTGTAAATTGATGATGAATAAAGTAGCTTCAAATGTAAAAGCTTTCATTGGATATTAATGAAAAGGGCTTAGACCCGATCTTCAGAACAACATCTTGTTTTGATGAGTATAAATTTATTATGTATTGGCTCAGATCAAATTGACTCTATCGTAGGGGTAGCGACGGCGGAGGCTCTTTGTCATGCCTCCGGTGTGAGGTGCGTGTTGGGAAGGTTTTTGGGTTTAATCATAAAATTATGATTAATGTTTAGGAGTCGCCATCTAGTATTATGATCACTAGAAACCTGTGGTCTGCAAGAGTCTGAGTAAAGGACTGTTTGTGTAAGGGGAAGACACATCACCCCCTATGCACCTTACCTAAGGTAAGCTGCATTGTTGTTTGATTGTATTTTTTTTTTCTGAGTCGGGTTTCTGTTGGTCTTTTCTAAGGCTCGGGGCAGATCTATCTTCATGAGAAAGTCTCTACCTTATTGGGTTAAATCCTAACCATTTCAAAGTCTGAATTTTAGCATCGCATTGCTACACCTTGTATCTTTAATACCTGAAGGTATACTTTATCGTGTAATTTTACAACCCACAAATATTAAAGTCTACATCTAGATCCTAAAACAAAAATTGAAAAAAGATTTTTGACATGTTGGTCAAATCCTAATGGATAATCATAAACTGGTCACAATATCCATTTTTTTATTTTTTTTATAAATATGAAAAAGATGCAATTTTTTATTATGAAAAAAATATATACTTAGAAAAATTTTAGGATTTGGCCGTATGCAACAAAATATTTTTTTTGTTTTTAAAAATGTTTTGAAATTTTTATTATTTTTTTGAGAAATAGTTTGGAGAAAACCAGTATTTTAATACTGAATTTGTATTTTACAGTGTAAATATACAACCCGATATTATGCAAAATTGATAAATAAAAAATATGCAAGAAAATCACATTTTTTTAAATGATTTTGGAATTTTTTATTTTATTTTTTATTTTTTTATGTTTTTTTAATGTTATAACACACACACACACATAATTCACGTCCTGCATGAACAGTACGACATGAATTATATTTCACGCCTACTGTTCATGCAGTGAACAATAGGAAAGGAAGAAGAAGAAGAAGAAGAAGAAGAAGGCTCACCTGGCTGAAGGGGTCGTGGTTGTTGTGATGAGGTGGTTCGGTCGGTGGATCAGGGGGCGTCAGCTGAGGATGGTGAAAGAGTTGGTGGCGCTCCAAGGAGTGGTTGTTGCTCACGTTACAGGAGCTGCCGTGGTCGGTGCTAGAGTTGCTAACGGTTGGAGTTGTTCAAGTCGCCGCTATGACGAGAGAGTCACCACCTCTCCTGCTGTTTCTAAGGATTAAAGCCCCTAGAAGAGGTGGTTGCTGCCTCTGCTGCTACTGTTGAGGTTGTGGTAGCAGAGAAGAAGGAGGATGAAACAGGTCTGCATGAGAGAGAGAGGGAGTCGCGGTGGCTGCTTGGTGGTTGTACCGGCTTTCTATGGTGGAGCTGGTATTTTTGGTGGTGTGTAGGCCAGGTGTGTTGGTATTCTCGCCAGAGAAGGCAGCTGTGGAAGAGGCAGAGAGAGAAAAAAAAATAGAAAGTTGCATAAACCGAGAAGAAGCTTATTTTTTGGCTTATTTTGGACCCGATTTTCTCCTCCCTTAGGCCATCAATAGAGTGTCTATTTATAGGCGGTGGAAGAGGGTAATCTCGTCTTCATCGGGGTAAAATTTCAGCCTTTGATTATGTTGGGAAGGATCCCAACCGTTGGTTCAAAGTAGCCTCCCTAAGTTGTCAAATCTGCAGGAAAAGGCTGCCTGAGTTGACCTCTTCACGCCGTCGCAGGCGTCTCTGTGCGGTCATTCATCCTGAACCGTTCACATGGGATTGTAGAGGAACTACAAGGGATTAGTTTCGTGCAAGTTTTGTTCAATTTGATGGAGAAATCAAGCATTAAATGTACTGCAAAGTAGGCTCCCACGCTGTTTTTTCGGGTAAAACGTGGAAGATAATGAACAGTAACCAGACAACGCGTCGTCTGGTCCTCTCTCTCTTTTTTTTTAATGCAAAACGACGCCGTTTTGGATTGAATTAGGGATTTTAACTTATTTTCAATTTAGTCCTCTAGCTTTTAATTGATTTCAATTAAACCCCTAATTGACCCTAAACTTTTGATTTAATGCAATTAAGCCTCTGATAAACTTCAATTGGAACCCCGAAGTTACGTGTGTTTTACAATGTGGTCCTTGGTATCGGAATTATGCAATTTAACCCCTAATTAACCATTAAACTTTCAATTTCTTCAATTTAGCCCACCGGTTTTTGTCAATTAAGCCCCTAAAGTGTGGCACCTCTTGCAGATTGGTCCTTGGATACGAATTTTATCAATTTAACCCCTAATTGACCCCAAAACTTTAATTTTCTTACAATTTTACCCCTGATTTCAATCAATTAACTTGTTAAAAATTAAATTTGATCTCTTAAAATTCCAATCTTCTCAATTAAGCCCAAATTAAGCTCTCAAACTTAAGTTTTCACCAATTAAGCCCCAAATAAAATTAATTTGACCCATTTAAAGTATAATTAAGTCCTTACACTTAATTAAATCCTTTAATTGGGCCCAAATTAATTCTTAAACACAATTAAAATTTAATTCGGCCCATGATTAAATCAAATTGGCCTATGAAAAATTTAATTATGTCATGGGACTTAATTTTTATGCAAATTCGTCCAATAATTATTTAATTTGATCTTAAATTTGCATTTTTTTTCTCCATTTTTGGGCATAATAGGGTAAAATTAGGCCTTGAATTTCCTTCAAAAATTACAGCTTGATTTTTCCCTATTTTTGTAGTCCTCCTTGATCTGCTTTCTCCACATTGCCGACATTTATTTTATTTTTTATTTTTATTTTGAAAAAAAAATAAATTGATTTTTTTGGGGAATAACCCAGAATTGGGTTATGACAGACTCGATAACTAAAAGGATCAAAAACCTTACTTGAATGATGGTCATATATCATCCCAGGAAAAGCAAATCCATATCTAATATACATTAAACATACACGTCATGCATTTATATTACATCACAATCATGCATTTTAATTACTCGTTCTGTCGTATGGATTACATATTGTGAAACATAAGTCCTTCGCCTGTGATTCACTACATCCGACTAAGAAAGAGAATGGAAAATGAAAAAAGAGCTCATCTAGAAGCATATTACTAGAAGGAGTTAGAATCAATAAAGAATGAAGTTGCTCGGATGACTAATCTACTCGAGCAACTTTTAAAAGATAAGAATGAGGAGGAAACATCTATACAACCTCCTGTAGAGGCACTAGTAGCCCATGCCCCCCCCCCCACCCAACATCTTAGAACCTGGGAACAAACTCAGTAACTGAACAACACTTTGTCCTATTTCCCCCCTTCCAGTCAACTCAAGCTTAAGTCATCGTAGATCTAACAGCGAAGGGACCTTTTATCAATAGGTCTACCAGTCCTTTAAACCATGACAAGTTGTCTGCTTTGGAAGAGAGATTGAGGGCAGATGAGGGAAATGAATGGTTTGACCCTATAAAAGCTGTTAAAAATGCTTGGTGCTGAATATTATGATCCCAAAAGATTTTAGGGTTCCTGATTTCATTAAGTACATTGGTTTAGAATGCCTAAACACTCACCTTTGGTTCTACTGCAACAAAATGGTCGAGGTAATCCATAATGATAAGATGCTAATCTATTTTTTCTATGATAGTCTCACGAGGTCTATCCTAAGCTAGTATATGAGACTAGACAATACTAGGATCAATACATGGAAAGACTTAGTCAAGGCTTTCCTTAAGCAATAAAAATTCAACTTGAAAATTACTCTTGATAGAATGAGTCTAATGTCAATGGAGAAAAGAAACCAAGAGTTAGTATGGGCTTATGCACAAAGTTGGTGGGACGAGGCCATGCATATCCAACCCTTTTTAATAGAGATGGATGGTGGTTTTGTTCGCCAATACCTTTAAATATCTTGCATTTAATAGGTAGCTTATTTTAACATTTCTATGATGTTGTACATATTGTTGAAAGAATAGAGCAAAAGATTAAGCCTAGGCGCATAGTTGAACCAGTGGAGAAGAAATGTTTCACTACGAAGAAGAGGGAGAATGATATGAACTGCTTAGAAGGAAGGTATAAGGGTAAAAAAAATAAACTATTATAATCTCCAAATACTTACCTCTCAAGTTACTAGTATTAATTTTGCTAAGCCTTTTGCCCCAAATCAAACCAATCAAGCAAATAACCAGAACAACCACCAAAGACAAAATATAAGAAATACCCTAGAAAAATTACCACCTCTACATATACCTCTGAAAGATTTAATGCCAAGTTGTTGAGTAATGGGCATATAGCTCCTATCCTTGTAACTATAATGCAATCACCATTTCTTGTCTGGTGTAAGTCATATTTGACTTGTGAATACCACGATGACCATCCCACTCATGGTATTAAAACTTGTTATGCCTTCAAGAAAAAGTTTTTGGAACCCATTAAGATAGGATGGGTAACTTTCAAAGATTTGCCCATCGTGAATTTGTATTTATTACCTAACCATGCCACGGGAAACAATAGAGTAGGTATGATGAAAGTCGGGAGTAAAGGCAAGGTGTTGAAGTTATTCATGAAAAGATTGTACATCATGCTTACACGATCAGGATCCTTAAAAAGAAATGATGAGCATCACTTGGAGAAAGGTGACCATTGCAAGTTTCATGAAGCAAAGTGATATCACATTGAGAATTGTGTTGAGTTTTGTCAAAATATGGCAAGAATGCTAACCATGAGAGAGTTGAGGGTTGAGATTATAGAGTTTGGCAATGAGGCAAGGATAAAAGAAAATTAGAAAAGTGATGGATTATTATGTTGTTGAATAATTGCCCTCCCTAAAAAAAAATTAGTAAAATGAAATGTATTTTATCCAACATCTAAAACAAACAAACAAAAAAAATATAATAAAATAAAAATATTGTGAAACAATATATTTGTTATCAATATTAAAAGTATTTCATTTTATTATTTTATTTATGTATTTAAAAGAGTTGAAAATTTTATCTGTAAAAAATTTAATAAACGTACAGTAATTTCTAAAATGCTATTTAAAAAAATGTAAAAATACTAATTGTTGTTTGTTTTTTTTTTATTTCCCCGCTTTCATAATTACAGTTGTTAATAATCTATTTTTCTTCGACTTTAATCAATATATCTATTGTTTTCTATTATAAAAATTATTATCTTGAGTTTTTGTCCTTCATAATTGAAATTGTTAATAATCTTTTAATCTCTGACTTTAACATTTTTAATATTAAATTATAAGTTTTTTATTGTGTAATTTTGATTATATTTGTGTACTAATTACAACTATCTTTGACTTCAAAACCCAAACGATGTAATTTGAGTTGAGAGAATATTATTTTAGTTTCCTCCAGCTGTTCAAATAATTGCAAAATTTTTAGTTAAAAAATTGTGCTAAAAATCTTAAATAGAGTTAACTAAAAATTACTTAGCAATTGAGACTTCAACATCAAGACAATAAAACTCATGTGACATGTATGTTGATCATTATTACACTCCATTTTCATGTGTCAACCGACAGCCGACGTGATGTATGTGTTTATTTGTCGTTTTTCTCCTTAACCTGCAGCATTGAAATTCATGGTTGCTGCAAACGTGTACTAGAGATCACATGGCCATCTCGATTTGCTATCCTGTGGCTATAAATATTCCTTTCCGTACAACAATTATTTGAGTCAAGATTGTTACAACCACCAGTTAGTACATTTTTAATAAGCAAAATTATTTTAAAAACTTGAAAATAAGTAAAATTAAGTTAAAATCAGATAAAGTTAATAAAATCAGGTAAAATAAAATGAAATCACAAGTTTACAACTGTTTTAACAATTTTAACCAAAATCACATCATATATTGCAGTTTTTACTGAAATTTCTTGTTTATGTCATTTCACCATTTATTTGATATTACCCGCCCGATTTATCCTTCCAAACAACCGTTCAGGCAAAACATTGTTAGCCACACGAAGCAACTCCAAGCACAAACCACTGGATTTATGTCAGTGGTTAGTTTTATCAAAGGAAAAATAAGAATCTACAAAGAATCTAGAAAGTCACATTCAAGACTAGTTTTTGATATAAAAATAAACACATGACAATACCAAAAGTCAGTGCCCACAATAGTAACACTGATGCTTCTTTCAATTCAGTGATAAGTAGTACAATTTTAACTTTTAAAGTAGGTGGTAGTATAATAGTAATTATTTTTTAAAATATTTAAAAAATATTTTTAAAATTCAATATTATGATATTAAAATAATTTAAAAATATTAAATTTTTTTAATTTAAGATAAAAAATCAAATTTATTCTAAACAACCATACAAAAACTTGAACAATTTAACTTAATTTATTCTTTTTAATAAATTAAAATTACAGTTACGGTAATTAAATTAACTCATTTACTTTTTATTTTAATTCTTAACAATAATTACAAATTACAAGAAACTATAAAGCACATATATACCAAGTATGAACATAAATCAATAGCATAATTTTAAAATAAAGATAAATAATTATTTAAATATAAAAAAATTACAATGACAACGTTATTTCTCGCAACTTAATAATAAAGATGGTATTTATTCCCCTTAAACCGAGATTAGAAACTACTTGCTCATGTCCTCTGAAAATTCCAGCATTCAAGATAATCTCTCTTCAAATTCCAGCAGCAAAAAAGAACCCCATCGTCCAGTTGGTCTTCCCCTGTTTTTGTATCTTAGTAGGTTGTTTTCATAATTAGATAAAGGCTAAAGATAAAAGTTGTAGAAAACAATCCTTCTAATCCCCTTAGAACTCCTCGTGCATAATTTTCCAGCGGATCAATGTCAATTCCGCATTTTAAAAAGGCAAATACAATTGTTTGTTTGAGTTCTAAATTGATTACAGTTATGACTAAAAAAATGGGTAAATTAACCACTGAAAACTAGTGATAGCTATATAAATACTCTTTTTTCTTCAAAAAGTTGTGTATTTATTTTTCACATATGAATATGTAGACACACAAGTGTTGAATCATAGCAGGCCACCAAAATTTAAAAACAAAATATCAAATTCAATGTTCTTGATGAAGATCCAACCAAATATTTTAGTATCATGATAATCACTAATTAGTAGAATGAATCAAATCTAAATTATTTTGAATACAGATCCTTGTGTTATTTTTATTTTTAAATGCATTTATAATAAAATGAATGGGAAAAAAAGATTGTGTGTGTATAATAATGAACATCAATCTATAATATTTTAAATATTTAGATTAATTGATTAAACACAATTAGAATTCTTACTTTTTGTACATGTTTCAAAATGTATGTCTCTTGTAACAAAGTTAGTTGGGTAAAATTCAAATCCAAAAAATATTTTCATCATTCACACCTAATACGCATGTACATATCTTTACATCCATAAATATATATCTATTTGTTGTAAATAACATACATGTATACATCATGTTGAATTATAAGTTCTCAAAAATCTATAACACTCTTCTCTAACTAAGAAATATAAAATATGAAAAACATGCTTATCGGGACACTTATTTTAAAAGAAAAAATTGGAGTTTTAGAAAGTACATATAGCCGACTTCATCAATTTACTCCAGCAAATACTTAGAAATATCTCTAGGTGATGGTCCTTCCCACTTACCCCCACCTTTTTTTCATTCTTAATTCATGCATTATTGCTTTATTTGTCGTATTTCTCCCTTAATTTGCAGCACTGAGATTCATCCAGACTATCTTGTGGCTATAAATATTCCTTTTCATTTCAGCTATGCTTAACAACGTATAAATATATCCACCGTTCGTTCCAGTTTGCTAGTGTGTGATTGAGTTTGCAAGAAAAAGATTTATGTGGTACCTAGCTATCTTTTAATATTTCTTTGTCAAAATAGAGATGGCAAAATTATCAGCTCCGATGTATACTTGACTTAGCACGGGTCCACATCTATGTAAGCATAATTGGTGTGATCAGTTAAAATTGCCTTTTAATATTAAATTATAGTCAATCTTTTATTATTAAATGAATTTAATATTAAAAAGTAATTTTAATTTACTTGATAGTAACCTTAGAAATAAAATCTATTCTAAACAATGGTTTAAAAATTTAAACAATTTAACTTAGCTTATTCCTTATTAATAAATTAAAATGATAATTGCAGCAATCAAATTAACTCATACTTAAGGATAATATGAGCATGAACAAAAATCAAATAAGATAATATATACTATCTCAAAACAATTCAATAAACATGAATAAAAATTTAATAGCATAATTTTAAACTAAAAATACATAAATACTTGAATATGAAAGAATTACAATGATAATATTACTTCTCACTATTTAATAATAAAAATAGTATCTATTCCTCTTGAACTAAAACTAGAAATTAATTGTTCATGGAATCTGAAAATTCCAGCATTCAAGATAATTTCTCTCTAAATTCCAGCAGCAAACAAGAACCGCATCGTTCCAACAGCAAAAAGGAACCACATCGTCCAGTTGGTCTTCCCCTGTTTTTGTATCTTATTAGGTTGTTTTCATAATAGGATAAAGGCTAAAGATAAGGAGGTTAAATTAAGGTTGTACAAAACAATCCTTCTAATGCTCTTAGATTCCTTCTCAAGACAGAACTCCTTGTGCATAATTTTCCAGCAGGATCAATGTCAATTCCACATTTTAAAAAGGCTTATACAATTGTTTGTTTGAGTTCTAACTTGATTACAGTTATGACTAATTTTCTTGATAGAAAATGGGTAAATTAACCACTAAAAATTAGTGATAGCTATATAAATACTCTTCTTCTTTTGTTTCAAAAAGTTGTGTATTTATTTTTCACATATAAACATCCTGAAACACAATTGTTGAATCATAGCAGGCCATCAAAATGTTTTTTTTTTTTAAATCAAATTCAATGTTCTTGATGAAGATCCGACCAAATATTTTATTATCATGATAATCACTAATTACTAGGATGAATCAAATCTAAATTATTTTGAATATAGATCCTTGTGTTATTTTTATCTTTAAATGCATTTATAATAACATGAATGGGAAAATAGATCGCCTGCGTATGTGTGTGTGTCTATATATTAAACAATGTTCATAAATCTAAAATACTTTTTTATATTTGGATTAACTGATTAAACCAAATTTACCCATCAACACTTCTTTGTGTTGAGCAAGATCCTTCATAAAAAAAAAAAAGTAAAAAGCACAAATAAATTCCTTACTTTATGTACATGTTCTAAAATGTATGTCTCTTGTAACAAAATTAGTTGGCTAAAATTCAAATCCAAAAAATGTTAGATCCCACATTGGAAGATTACAAACCTTTCATTTGGTTTATATAGTGAAACATTGAGAAAATAAAATTGGTCCCATAAAGTGTCATAACCCACTTTTAGGTTATTTTCCAAATTCACTTTTTTTCTTTCTATCAAAATCAATCGAAAAACATAATAAAAATAATAGCAAGAAGGCTAGTGTTTTGGAAAAAAGCAAGAAAAAATTCAAGCACCAATTTTGGAGCCTAATTGTACCTCGTTTTATCCAAAACAAGAGAGACAAAGCAAATTTAAGGTCAAATTAAATTATTATTATTAGACGAATCTGCACAAAAATTAAGTCTAAAGACATAATTAGATTTTTAATAAGCCAATTTGATTTAATCATGGGCTAATTTAAAGTTTAATTATGTTTAAGAATTAATTTGGGTCCAATTAAAGGATTTAATTAGATGCAAGGGCTTAATTATACTTTAAATTGGTCAAATTAATTTTATTAGGGCCTTAATTGGTGAAAAATTAAGTTTAGAATCCCAATTTGGAATTAATTGAGCAGACTGGATTTCTAGGAGACCAAATTTAATTTTTATTAGGTCAATTGATTGAAATCGGGGGTGAAAGTGCGAGAAAATTTATGTTTTTGGGTTAATTTAGGGCTAAATTGAAGAAATTCGCAGCTAATGATCACTTTGCAAAAGGCAATGAACTCTAGGTACCCAATTGGCCGACTTTAGGGGTGAAATTAAAGAGATTTGAAAGTTTAATGGTCAATTAGGGGCTAAATTGAAGAAATTCGAGATCAAGTACCAAAATAGAAAAAGACACTGAAATCTAAGGCTTAAATTGAAGTTCATCAAGGGTATAATTGTACAAAATTAAAAGTTTGAAGTCAATCAAGGGTGTAATTAATAATAAATCACAAATCAAAGGACTAAAATGAAATTGACCAAACAACGCCATTATGGTGTTGACTATTCATCTTCTCTAGAGAGGCTGCTCGTGTGACACTCTTTGTAAGGTATTTTATGCTTCATTTCTCCACCAAATTGGACAAAAACATACGCCAAAATGATCACCTGACTTCTAACTACACTCTAGTGTGGTTAGTTATGGTTAATTGACACCGCCTCAAAGTGACCAGCTCTTTTCCTACATCAAAACTTACAACATATAATGCCTACTTAGAACCAATAGTTTGAATCCTTCTAGGTCAAACCAAAGGCCAAGATTTGGCATTAGTGAAGACTTGATATCCCTTTTTCACACTCTATAAATAAATATGGATTTCATGTCCTAAGAAAAGAGAAATAAAAGGCCAAATTCAGTAAAACAAAAATCAGCCTTTTTCCTAGTATTTTTTTGTTGACAATATCTTATTAAGACGACCCTCTACTGCCTTAGCATCAAACCCATGCGTTTTCTAACTCTACTGCTCAAGATAGGGCGTTAGATGATGGATCTCCTAAAAAGGTGATTTACATAGTAGAACTTACGAGGGATTCTTGATTTTTTGTGGATGTCCATCAAAATTATTTGACATTACTGATTTTATACTCCCTCGTAATTCTGATTTGAATCACCCTGAGAAGTTGTGAGTTGGAAGGATTACTGATTATTAGTTGATTTTTGCAACGAATATTTTGTCTTGTCTGCTAAAAAACACATTAATGATCTTGTTTCCCTTCCCGAATTCAACATGGAAAAAAGCATCCTCCTTGCATATCTAGTCATCACGAATCTGTTGGCCTAGGAACATGATAAAGCTAGCAAACTTCAATGATTGATTGATATCCCTTTGGATTTTGGGATACTGGAAAATCTGTGGTGCAAACTAAACTAAGGCATTTTCTCACAAACAGATATTTATCATCGACGCATTTTCTCTGCTGAAGTTGATGAGAATTACCAAGGGCAACTGGTAGGCAGGTAACAAACAGCAATCACATAGGGAACTTGTAAGAATAGCACAGTTATCAGTGCCCGTGCCAACAGAAGAACATTCAAATACTCCATCAGTTGGTAAAGACTAAAAGAACACCATGCCCGTAATTAACTTCAATTAAGGATTAATTTGTATAAATCCAAAACCAAAGACTAAAATGAAAAGGCGTTGAATTTCAAAGTTGATTTTGAGTTTGGCAAGGGTAAAATCGCATGAAATTAAAAGTTTGAAGTTAATTAGAGATGTAATTAAAAGAAATAAAAAGACAAAGGATTAAATTGAATTTTAGTCAAATCCCTAATTAAAACCCCAAGGATGTCAAAATTGCGCCATTTTATTTAAATAAAACAGCGTGTTTTGACTAAGATGATTTGTTTTGGTACAAAATAACGCTGTTTTGACTAACAAAAAAAAAAAAAAGGATGCTAACAACTTGTGGTTTGACCACTGTTCATCATCTCCAATTTTTTATACCTGAAACGTTGTTCGATTGGTTACTTTTCAAGAGTATTTAATGGCTCATTCTTATTCTAAATCTTTTAAATTTTTTTTATTGGTACTAATTGGCTTTATTCTCTCTTAAAAAGGTTTTTTTTTTTTTCCGTAAATGATTTTCAGATTTATTTTAGTAAACACATATATTACGTTTTTGTTACATAATGTTAATTTTTCTTTGATATTGTAGCGAGTAGCAATGTCTACACTCTTTTTTATTTTGGCGTTGGACAAAAACTTTTTTGAGATTTAAATTCCGGAGGAAGTCAAGGAGTAAGCATATCTCTTAATTAACCCTAAATTATTTTCTAAGATTAAATCACATAAGGCAGTTGGCATTGGCATGTGGTAATTAATAATTCCAGCATCGAGCAGCACTTTTGATCATCTAATTTCGCTTCAATTGTCCGCTTGAATTTCTCTATAAATACCACAAGGTGGCAACGCCTGTACTCACAGCCTCCCCTTGAAAGCACGAAGCTTTAAGCCAATTGAGTTAATATACTTTTGTCTTGATACTGTATCTTACTAAGCCCTAGCTATCACCATAGAGATGTCTTCTCATGTTTCAGCTGCTCCAAACTCAATTCGAGATACCATACCAGATGTCACTCGACGCTCTGCAAATTTCCATCCGAGCATCTGGGGTGATTATTTTGTTTGCCACACTTTCAACTCCATGGTAAATGTAATTTACGTGCGTATATAATTCTCTATTAAATATGGTAGCCAATTTATTCTCCAACCTGGTAATACAACTCCTAAATTTGTCCATCGAACAACGAATACTAAGGCTAATTTTCTAATTGCTTGTCTTCTATCTATAGATTGCAGGGTTTATCTCTGTCAGTATGCATATCAACTCCCTTACAAATTAGTATTATGATACCTGTGCAATTTAATTTTCTTCGCAGTTTGATGATCATTTTGAGCAAGAATTTTATAGGCTGAAGGAGGAGGTGAAGGAAATGCTATATGCTACTACCAGCAAGCTTTCGCAGCAACTGAACTTTATCGATGTAATCCAACGTTTGGGAGTGTCTTACCTCTTTGAAAGTGATATTGATCAAATGCTGTGTGACTTGTACCATCAAGGTTGTGGTGACGACTATGTCCATGATCATGACCTTCAAATGGTTGCTCTTCGATTTCGATTACTTAGACAGCAAGGGCACTACGTTTCATGTGGTACATATCGCTTCTCCCTAGATAACTTCTAATTTTTCTCCTTTTTGTCCATTTAATCTCTTGAGAATCAAAATTTTCCATATTTTTTCACAAATGAGGAACGAAATGATGAAAGTGATCATATGGTGCATATATATATATATATACACACACACACACATAGATGTCTTCAAGAAGTTCAAGGATACTGAAGGGAACTTTAAGGTTTGCCTAGCTAATGATATTCAAGGAATGCTAAGCTTGTATGAAGCTACACACCTCAGGGTTTACGGAGAAGATATTCTAGAGGAAGCACATACCTTTGCTACGACTCATCTCAACTCAATAACGACAGCAGACATGTTGTGCCCTCCACTTTTGGTAAAGCTAAGACATGCCTTAGATCAACCCATCCACAAGGACCTACCATGGCTAGGAGCAAAGCGTTACATCTCTAGCTATGAGCAAGAAGCTTCACATAGTGAAGTTCTACTCAAATTTGCAAAGCTAAATTTCAACTTCCTCCAAAATATGCACCAAAAGGAACTTGCAGATATCACAATGTAAGTTTTTTGAATGTTAGGTCTCTAATTAGTTATTATATAATAATTATAAATTTATTACATTGAATTTAATTAACTACAAGTATTTTAATTTTTAATTTTTATTTGTTTTTGTCATTTAGGTGGTGGAAAAAGGTGGACCTTTCAAAGAAGCTACCATTTGCAAGAGACAGACTAGTAGAATGCTACTTCTGGATATTGGGAGTGTGCTTTGAGCCTCAATACTCTTTCGCTAGAATAATTATGACTAAAGTAATTGCCATGACATCAGTGATGGATGATGTATATGATGTATATGGTACAATGGAAGAACTTGTACTCTTCACAGATGCAATTGAGAGGTTTGGTTCACAAAACTAGCTAGAATACATGAAGTTATCAATTAATTAATTAATATACATGAAATCATACTAGTATACATAAAATTCTTTGATGGTATTCACAATAGGATATGAAATCCATTAATTAATTATAATTACTGATATCTTTCAGGTGGGATATCAGCAACATCGATCATCTCCCAGAATATATGAAGTATTTTTACAACCAACTCTTAGATGTTTACAAAGAAATTGAGACGGGGTTGGCCGAGCAAGGAAGATCATACAGGGTTGACTATGCAAAAGAAGCAGTACGTATACTGTGAAGTCAACTCTTAACTAGTTTAAAACTTATTGGAAAAACTTATTATAAATTAATTCACTGGAAAAAAACTTTGAATTTTAGAAGCAATCAGAAATTGTTTGCATAATTAATCAATAGCAACCTTCCTCTTCTTCTTCCTTTCCACCTCATGTTTGACATTTCAATCAATGGAAATTGTCTTAAAGGCATTGAAAAATATATATACATAATAAACTTTTTATAGTCAATTTTATCATAGTAGTATTCTTCTTGTATGTTTCAGATGAAGAAACAAGTTCAAGCCTATTTTGTTGAAGCAAGATGGCTCCATGAAAATTACATGCCAACAATGGATGAGTACATGCGCATCTCATTGATTTCCTCTGGCTATCCCTTGCTCACATGCATATCTTTTGTTGGAATGGGCGATATTGTAACAAAAGATGCCTTTGAATGGCTAAACAAGGATCCTAAGATTGTTAAAGCTGCGTCCGTCATAGCCAGGCTCATGGATGACATTGTATCCCACAAGGTATGTGTTTTGTGATTTCTTTCTAATATATTGGATCGATCTCCGACTAATTTCTATTGAATCCAACTCCTTGCAGTTTGAACAAGAGAGAGGTCATGTTGCCTCAGCAATAGAGTGCTACATGAACCAGCATGAAGTTGCAGAGGAACAAGCATCTGATGAGCTACGCAGGCAAGTTGTGGAAGCATGGAAAGACATCAACGAAGAGTTGTTAATCATCCCTAAAGACCATGTCCCGATACCCCTCCTCACTC
The DNA here is from genome assembly GCF_005239225.2 of Populus alba. Classification (NCBI taxonomy): domain Eukaryota; kingdom Viridiplantae; phylum Streptophyta; class Magnoliopsida; order Malpighiales; family Salicaceae; genus Populus; species Populus alba. Next base: position 21,091,103 of record NC_133294.1, on the reverse strand, counting down.
GAGTTCTCAACCTTGCCCGGGTGATGGATGTCATGTACAAAGATGGAGATGGGTACACAAATGCCAATGGAAAAGTGAGAAATTACATTACTTCATTGCTCATTGAGCCAGTGCAGCTAGCTACTTCGAGCTTATTAGTTTAATAGATAACACTGTTAAAGTGTAATTTATAATTTGAAGCGTCTTTAATTATTTGCTTTAATGAGTCAAAGTTTCTTTTATTTTCTCTGGACCTAGGAAGTTTATGTCCTCCTAGTTTTTATTAAATTAGTCTCTGTTATATAGAGACCTTCTCTATCCAGTATTGGATGTTCATAACAAAAATAATAAAAACATTTATGGTATTGAGTTGTAGCTCTACCAAATATTTCACACAAAAATCTCCTTCAACTATGTTTCCGCAATCTGTTTCCAACATATTTGGTATCAGAGCTGATTTCTTTAAATGGCTTCTTCATCAAGTATCTCTATTTTCTTCTATAAAGCAACTTGGATTCCTATCTTAGATGGAGATCATACTAGAGTTCTTATACGGAGACTATCTTTATTTCACAAGATTTATGGAAATTATTTGATGAGGGATATGAAGAACCAACCCAAACAAGATCTGTTGCATCTAGGACTAAACAAAATGCAAAAGAATATAAGCAGAATGTGCAAAGAAATGCAACAACCTTAAGAATAATTCAGCAGAGAGTAAGCAAATCAATTTATCCCAGAATTTTCTCCATTAAGAAGGCAAGAGAAGAATGGGAGATTTTGAAAAATGAATCTCAGGGTTCTTAGCAAGCTATCTCCATACGACTACAGAATCTATTGAGAGAATTTGAAAATCTTACAATGAAGAATAGTGAGTTTGTTAAAGATTTCTTTTCAAGAACCATTGAAATCATCAATTAGTTAAAAAGTTAGGGTGACAATGTTTCTGATAAAAGAGTTACAGAGAAGATTCTCAAAAGTTTACCATAAAACTTTTAGTATATAATTACTATTATTGAAGGGGAAAAAAAGATTTGTCAAGGCTTACGATTCATGAATTGATGGGATCCCTTGAAGCACATGAACAAAGAGTAAACCAGTATAGCAAGCAATCATTGGAGCATGCATTTCAAATCAAAGCAAATTTTTTTTATAAGAAAACAACTAGATTTCATAAAGATCAGAGAGAAGGAAGATCATTTTTCAAAAAAGAAACACATGGAAAAGCAAGTGAAAGTCATAATTGCAGCAGAAGCAGATGTAAAAGTTGAGGAAGAGGAAGAACAAATTTTCAGCAAAGAGGGAGCACCAATTCTTATTGTACTATTGTACTATTTGTAAAAGAACTGGTAATGAAACTCGAGACTGTTTCTTTAAATGTACCAGATGCAAAAATTCCTCTTATTCTGACAAAAATTATTGGCGCAAGGAATAGGCAAATGGTAGTGGAGAGATCAATATAACAAACTTTTCAAAGAATGAAGATTAGTTGTTCTATTCCTACATGAATGTAGAACACAAAGTAGAAAAAGTATGGTATCTTGATAATGGTTGTAGTCATCATATCACTAGTGATTGTTCAAACTTTGAAACTCTTGATGAATCTTATTTTTCTCATGCTGAACTTGGTGATAGTAAGAAAGTGGAAATCAAAGGAAAAGGTGATGTTGCAATCCACTGCAATGAAGGTAATGAAAAACATATTCATGATATTTTTTACTCATCTAGCATTGGTCAAAATCTTTTGAGTTTAGGACAAATGATGAGAAAAGGTTATAAGATGATTTTTAATAAAGAACAATGTGAGATTTATAATAAGAAAACAAATAAGAAAATAGTTGTTGTCAAAATGAGTTCTAATAATATTTTTTCCTTTAAACATGAAATCACTTTATAATGCTATTATGAGAAGTGAACATGTTGATGAATCTCATCTTTGGCATTTAAAATATGGGCATCTGAATTATAATGGCTCATAATTGTTAAAGTGTAAAAATATGGTTCTGAGTCTTTCTTCTATTTAAGACCAAGTTGGAATCTGTAAAGATTTTGTGTATGGAAAAATACATCGTTTTCTATTTCCAAAGATAGCTTAGAGAGACAATGCACTTTTGGAATTAGTTCATGCAGATATTTGTGGCCCCACTCGAACTCCATCTTTGAGTAACAAGAGATATTTCTTACTCTTTATTGATGATTATTCTAGAATGATATAGATTTATTTTCTTGATAAAAAATCAAAAGCATTCTCTATATTTTTGCAATTCAAAGCTCTTGTAGAAAAGCAAAGTGGGTGCCAGAGGAAGATTCTAAAGACAGATCGTAAAGAAGGGTTTATTTACAAACCTTTTCTTGATTATTGCAAAGAGAATGGTATTCATAGGCAACTTACTGTTAAACACACTCCTTAACAGAATGGAGTTACAAAAAGAAAGAATAGAACTATTGAAGAAATAACAAGAAGCATGTTAAAAGGGAAAGGACTTCCTAATAAGTTTTGGCTGAAACTGTCAATACTACATCTTACATTCTTAATAGATCTCCAACAAAGGAAGTTTGAAATCAAACTCCATTTGAAGCATGGCATAAACGAAAACCTAATGTCAGTCATCTTAAAGTCTTTGGCATTATTGCTTATGCTTTTATTCCTTCTCAAAACAAAGACAAGTTTGATGAGAAGGGGGAGAAATTTATCTTCATTAGCTATAATGATAAATCAAAAGGCTTCCAACTCTTCAATGTAAAAAGGATAAGTTACATCTCTCTAGAGATGTAATTTTTTATAAATCTGCAGCTTGGAAATGGAAAGATATAGTCAATCTAGAATCAACAACATTGGAGTTACTTGAAGCTCCAAAGCAGCCTGATGTTTGCAATTCTTCTTCTTAAAATGGAACTGGTTCAATTTCTCATAATGAAGGAAGCTCATCAAGTTCTAATGAAAAATTAGACACAAAATCTTCTCCAAAGAGATATCGACCATTAGCTGACATTTACAATTCTTGTCATGTTATTTTCTTTTCAAGTGAACCTCAGAATTTTAAAGAAGGAATATGAAAGGAAAAATGGAGGAAAGCTATGAATGAGAAGATGGAGGAAAGTATTGAAAAAAATAAAATATAGATATTAGTTGATCTCCCAAAAGAAAAGAAGGCAGTAGGCTTAAAATGTATTTTCAAGATCAAATACAATGAGGATGGCAGTAATCACAAGCATAATGCTAGAATTGTTGTAAAAGGCTACTCAAAGCAACCTGGAGTTGATTTTACAGAAACCTTTGCGCCTATTACAAGAATAGAAACTATCATAATAGTTCTTTTCTTGGTCACACAACTTCAATTACATGTTTTTTAACTTGATGTTAAGTCAGCATTTAATGGAGAATTGCTGGAAGAAGTTTATGTTGAGCAGCCTCCAAGATATGAATTAAAAGGAAACTAAGATAAAGTTCACAGACTTTATAAAGCTCTTTATGGATTAAAACATGTGTCAAGAGCATGGAACAACAAAATTGATCTTTATTTTCATCAAAATGGATTTGAAAGAAATCACTCTGAACCATCACTCTATGTAAAGAAAAAGGGAGAAGACTTTCTAATGGTTTGTCTTTATGTTGATGATATAATATATGCAGGAACAAGCAACGACATGGTTGTAGAATTCAAGGATGCTATGATTAAAGAATAGAAAATGTTAGATCTTGCGTTGATGAGATATTTTATTAGCATTCAAGTGAAGCAATCTCCACAAGAAATTTTTATTTCACAAGAAAAATATGTTGTGTATCTTTTCAAAAAATTCAACATGTCATAATGTAAACCAGTAGCATCCCCTGTGGTAGCAAATGACAAGTTACAGCAGAATGATAATGATGCTACGGTGGATTCAAAGATTTTTTAAAGTCGGGTTGAATATTTAATCCATCTCATAAATTCAAGATCTGATATACTATTTTCAGTATGTATCATTTTTAGATTTATGGAGGATCCGAGCAGACTTTATTTTACAGCAGCAAAAAATACCTCGCGATGGCTTCAATGAACAAAGGATCATGGAATCTTGTACAGGAAACAAGAAGATAACATTTTGATTGGATATTCAAACAATGATTGGATTAGAAGCTGTGATGATAGGAAGAGTACATCTGGTTATGTGTTTTGTCTAGGAACAAATATAATTTTATGGTGTTTAAAGAAGTAGAATTATATAGCTTTGTCTTCTATAGAGGCAAAATACATTGTTGCAAATAAAAGCAGTATGTCAATCAGTATAGTTGAGAAGAATCTTTTTATTTGCAACAAAAAGTCCTTAATCCTATTATTATATTATATGATAACATGTCAGCAATTACAATGATAAAGAATTCAGTTTTTCATGCAACATCAAAACATAGAGTTAAGGTATTATTTTATCATAGACATGGTTAGTAAGAAAAAGATAAGATTGGACTTTATCAATACAAATGATTAAGCTGCTGATGTTCTCACAAAAGTCATTCCAGTTGAAAAGTTTCAACAATTCAAGGAGTTTCTAAAGATTATAAATTAAGAGGGAGTGTTAGAGTGCAATATATAATTTTCAGTGTCATTAATTGTTAGCTTTAATGAGTCAAAGTTCCTTTTATTTTTTCTAGATTGAGGATGTTTATATGCTCGTAGTTTTCATTAAATTAGTCTATGTTAAATAGAGAACTTCTCTCTTCAGTATTGGATTATCAGAACAAAAATAATAAAAATGTCTATGTCAAGATTGAATTCCAGTTATCCTTGGATTGCAAAATTCAAAAAACTGTTGCGTCCAATAATCATGGACTCTTTATTTTTACCTCTGATGCACAATCCTAGAAAAATATAAAACTCAAACCCTTTGAAATTCTAAAACCTCAGCGCTCACTTCCCTTTTCTTTGCTCGTCAAAAAGACTTCACTTCAAAACACTTGTCCTTCAAAGTGTACGATAGGTGAAGAAGAAAATTGTTCAAATCAAGTTTGTTGTAACCAAAATGTTTCTAGGTTACTATTTCTTGTTAAAATGTGTCCTGGTTTTTATATTATATAGGAAAAAGTTAACAAACTCTTTATATAGTTTTTTTAACTTTTAAAACAGTCTTTTAAACTTCATCAACCAATGATATTATACTCTTCTCCACTATTTCTATACCTAGTGAGTTAGCCTGAGATTTGTACCATATAGTTCAGGTTAAATCTTAAAAAAAAAAATCAATTTAAATTTTATTTAGTTTGAAAAAAATATATATGTTTTTTCAAAACAACATCATTTTAATTTTAAAAGAAAAAAATTATTGATATCAATCTCTGAGTTGGTTTTAATAATTAGAAGTAAAAACTTTATTTTTTTGACTTAAGAGAAAAGAAACCCTAAACATAAAAAAAGTCAAAAACCCTTTTGTCGCAAAGGCTCCACCGTGCTTGCCTCATTCCTTCAACTGTAAAACGAACCATAAGTACTCCAAGGTAGATTTGTTTGCCCGAATTCAAAGCCAAAAACATTCAATTCATTATACCTATAAGAAAAGATCATACCTATAAGGCTATGGCTTGTGCTATCTGATCTTCTATCTTCATCCTTTCATCTTTTTGTAGCGTTTGATGAGATCTCCCATCCTCCCAAGGCCATCCTGTCCAGAAACTCACCATAGCTCTTTGGATAATTTATTTTTTTATTATTATTATTATTAATATAAGTATCAGATTAATTTATAAGCCTCAGGATTAATTTAAAAATCTGAAGTTAATAATCATATAAATTTTCAGTGATTATCATAAGCAATTACGGAACTCAAATATAAATTAAAAAAAAAAAAACAAATTCCTTAATCTCTAGATATTACCACTCTTTTCGGATAACTAATTAGACAAATGATGGTAATTAATTCTTGCTTTATTTGTCGTATTTCTCCCTTGATTTGCAGCATTGAAATTCATGGTTGCTGCATTGTTACGGAGCTGTGCTACGTACTAGAGATCGTATGGCCATCTCGATTTACTATCCTGTGGCTATAAATATTCCATGTCATTTCAATTTCAATTCAGGTATGCATCAATGCGATTACGATGCCAGACATCTTTTTTAATGTGAAAAGTAATATGGAAACATGACTTGGGCCCACATCTATGCAAGCATAATTGGTGTGAGAGAACTCCGTGTTAAAAATTAAGACACAAGTTGTTAACCGGGTAAATTAACTATGGTAATATATATATATATATATATATATATATATATATATATATATATATACTTAATTTTAATTGAATTACATATTAATCTATTAAGCCAATTAGGTTTTATCAGTTAACTTCCACATTATTTATTTTACAATTATGATTCAATATTATTTAGGAGTGTGATTATGGTTGCTTTTTCTAATAACTTTTTTATCAAAATATATACTAATAATATTTTTTTTATTTTTTAAAAATTATTTTTTGATATCATTACATTAAAATAATTTAAAAACATATTAATTTAAAGTAAAAAAAAGAAAAAAAAATATGAAATTTTTTTTAAAAACGTTTTTAATATATAAAAACAAACAGTTGAAATATACATAAATTTAATTTGAAGGTTTGCTGGCTACAGAGAACTTGGTCTAAGGTTCCTACCCTACATACAATCATGATTCATGACCAACAAAAAAAAGGAAGAAAGGTAGGTGACCACTCACAATATCTCATTGTCTAATTTATCAAATTAATGGAACAGATTGGGTTGTTAGGTGCTTAATACTATTTACGATGACCTTTGTAATATAAAATATTTATTTTCTAAATTTCCACTCAATTTTATTCAACTTTATTAATCATGAATAGAACTTGCACGGCTGCGCAGTCTTCCATTCAATATTCTTGATGAAGATTTAATTAAATATTTTTTTTATTAATATGGATATTCAGACCAATTTATATATCTCGACTAATTCTATGAAATTAATGTTCTAAAATTAATGATCATGTCTCAAATGAATGTAAATCCAAATGATCCTTGAAATTTACATGGATTTGAACCGATGATTTCTAAAAAGCAAATCTAAAACCTAACTAATTGAGTTACATCATTCGAAATTATTCACTAAATATTTTATTATTATGATAATCACTAATTAGTAGAATGAATCAATTTAAATTATTTTGAATATAGATCTTTATGTTATTTTTATTTTTAAATGTATTTATAATAAAGTGAATGGGATAATAAAACAGGCGCATACATATATATATATATATCATATTGTTAAAATAATTATTAAACAATGTACTTCAACTTAAAATATTTAAATATTTAGATTAACTGATTAAACTAAATTTACCTCTTTCATCCAATGAAAAATAAAATCAAGTTATCCCACAAAAGAGAAAGTAAAAGCTATCATAGGCGACACAAGGTATGAAGTTTGAACCTGTTGGACAAGAATCAAACTATATACTAATATGAAATCAAGTGAAAATTGGAGGAGTGATTTGTAATTCGTCCAAAAAAGCCGTAAATCCATTTGAAGCTTATGGGGTTTGTACCTTCCTCCTACAATTATCTCATCTCCCTCTCTCTCTTTTTATCTTTTTTGTTTTTATCTTCTTCTGCTATCTAAACCATAAATGGCAGTGTCCACTGCCTTATCCATAGCCGGTGCAGGTGCCGGAACTCGCTTCTCCGGTGATTTTCAGAAGCTGGGGCGTGTTGAAACGAGGCTTTCTCAAAAACCCAGAAAGCATTCTGGCTGGTTATGCCTGTATAGGCACCAATTACCTCATTATTACAAGTGCTTTTGGCAAGAATCCAGAACCGAGAAATTGAGTTTCAAGCAAAGTTTAGCTCTTCGTAAAGATTCTGATGACAGCTTTCTCTCGGTATGGTGTTTCATTTCTTGTTGGCTTTTGTTTGATGTGCTGTTACTGTTGAAAACTGTATAATATGAAAACTGAAGTTTATGATCTTTTGTTTTGTACTTTGGTTTGTTTTCTTTTGGTTAACTTGATCATGATATTTTTCAATTGGGTGCATTAGAAGAGTTTGAAGTTTGAAACTTTGTATTTGAATCACACGTTCTATTGTAGTTTTGTTGTCATATGTACTGCTTGACTTGTGTTTTGTGTCATTCCTGAAATTCCCAATTCTTGTCGCGAGAGTCTATTAGATACCATCAAACAAATTGTTCAGGTTGGGAAAGTTTTGAAACTCTTCTCCTTTCTTGCCGATTCTATTGACATGCTTGATGTGGGAATGTATGAAGAAGCTTGGCAAATGAGATTTAATGAGTAAAAGAATTGTGCTTTTGAACTTCTTAATGAAGTAGATTTTATTTTTGTGTTGACTATTGTGAAGAGACCATGCTGAGTTTGAGTGGTTGTCTCCTCCTACATTTTGGAAGAAATGGTTGCTCTTTTGTCTTATGTCTTACCTCTGGTTGTAAGCCTAAGAATATCATAATTTCCTTTAAATGATTCTTTTGAATTTTGGGAGAAGCTATCGGAAATCTAATTTGCACTTTTATGGTCAAAATAGTTGATATGTGCTTAATCAAGACTTTAGTCCAAGCATGATCTACCATCTCATCTAATGTTTTGCTACTTGAGAGCACATGACTCTTTAATTTGTAATCAATCCCTCACAACTCACATTTGATTTTGTTTCTTCCTTTACAAATATGCTAAACCTTAACCATACTTGTGCATATAGAAGAGTCCACAAAGTGGATGAATGTGTCAGTTACCAATTTAAACATACGAAACTTGTATGTCCACATTGTGTTGCCGGTGAGATTCACATTCGTTTGGTGATTCACAGTTTGTCTGAGAGATTCCAGTTCTGCTGTTTTCTTTAAATGTGATTAAATCGTGGTTAGATTCTAGAAATTGTTGCTCTCTTATCTTAGTTATCTGCCCTTGTTAATGTCATAAACCTGTGGGGCTGGTTTTATGTGGTTACTGTATTTTCATGTCACTATATTATTTTCAGTTTTATGCATCTTTTTTGCACTTTAGGTATTTGGCTTTTTAATGGCCAAACTCTAGGTAATGATATATTGCTTACTAGTAATTCGAGGATGA
>NC_133294.1:16455630-16542604 GCF_005239225.2 Populus alba | reverse complement strand
TTAGGTATGAGGGATACTTGAAACTAATATGTAGATATATGTCAAATGACATGTACACTAAACTAACCCGCAAGATAATTTCATATGGAGGGATCACTCATGTCTATGAAAAGGCTCTCGTGATAATTGCATGAGTGATCCTTATACTTGAGATCCCTAAGTTATCTTATATAAAAAAATATTATGCTTTGATCCTGATCACGTATTGTTCTAATCAAGGGTAACAAATAGACACATAATAGGTATAATATAACATAAATTATATTTGTTCTCAATAGTATTAAATTGTGAAATCCTTCTGTCAAGGTGGAATAAGTTTTGAAAAGAATCTTAAAATTTTATTCAAGTAATCAATAACTATAATGTTGAGAATTAAAATAATTTAATAAAACATCATATTTCATGATATAATATCTAAAACGAAACATTATTGATGAAAGGATAATAATTATACTAAGAAATTAGTAACTGAAAAGTTAAGTCAAACCACTTATAACTTTCTTAATATTTGGAAAGTCATGACAGGTTGCTAAACATTGTATTTGATCTTTAAATATAAACCAATCAATTTTTTGAAATGATAATAAATTAAATTGTTTAATTTACTTAATCTTATTTTATTTAGGATTATGATTTATATTTGGGTCAATTTATTAGAGAACCTAATGTGCCACGCATATAAGAACCATTGGTCAAAAATTAAAATGAAATGATTAATCAAGTGTGATTTGATTGTAAATAAATTTTAGAAATTAAGGACTAGAATGTAAATAATATAGGAGATTATAATTCTAGACCTTGAAAAAAATCAAGTAGGGACTTGATTGAATAAATTTAAAGAATTATCCTAAAATAATATGTGTGATATTATTTAAATGACAAATTGATATTTTATCATTTATAGGGTTTTTAGATTTCTCTATAAATAGAATGTTATGTCTTTTATTTTTTAAAGAAAATGTGATAAGAATACAATACAGAAATACCTAAAAAAAAAAAAACTAATACTCTAAGATATAACAATCATTTTCTACTAAAAGAGTTAAAAAAGATTTCTCACTAATAATTCATGTGAATTATTATTAGAAATCGGACACTTGGACGCCTTATAGTTTGCGGCAATCCAATCTTGAAGCACTTATTCAAAGTTAAAAAAAAAAAAAAACATTTGATCTTTAGGTAATCTTTACACAAACTCTAAATAACTCTAGATTTGTCTAACAGGATCTTTAAGATTCCTAAAAAAAATTAGATTTAGCGTTTCCACTGCATGTATATGTTTCAAGAAACCTAACACTTTTTACTTGAAAATGCATTAAAATAATTTTTTTTTAATTATTTTAAATATCATCATATTAAAATGATATAAAAACATAAAAAATATTAATTTAAAGCTAAAAAAATCAATATTTTTCAAAGGAGTGATCCAACCATAAGCTTGAACACACCCTAGTAAATAACAAATAACATTTCCCTACCATTCATAAATCCAATTAAAAAGGCATCATTCATTTTTCATTAGTTGATTTTTTTGATTAAATAACTCTATGACAACTCTTTGGTCAAACCATGTTAGAAATTATATATATAAATAATGTTTTCATATTTTGTATTTGATTAAGGATTTTTTAAAATAATATATGTAATAAAATCATGTCAAAAATCTATTTAAGAATTTTAAAAATAAAAATTTGATTTTAAACAAATATTCATGAGTAATTTATTATTATTTTTCATTTTATGTGTATAATAATTAAATTAAATTGTTAATATTCTAATAAAAGCCTATAATATTATTTAAGAACCATATTAAAATTGAGAAGTTAGTGAATAATCTTAGATTGCCAAAAAGAAAGAAAGGGGTCAAACCTAGCTCCTAGCTCAAAAAAAGAAGGTTAGTCATATGCACATATAAGCGAACGACGGGTTGTCTGCTAATTACTAGTTTCAGCAACTTCAAGTTGCTGGAAACTTGAAAACATATTTATAGCCTTAAAATAGCAAAAAAATCGTTAAAAATAAAATAAAAAACAAAAATTACAAAACTTCTCAAGACTCAATCTACTTTTTATAGCAAGATATGTTGACTTTCTTGTAACTCTTAGATTGTAGTAGAAACAATAATTTAAAATTTTTTAGAGTTTTAAGGATCTCATTAGATAATTTAGGGTCATTTAGAGTTTAATTAAAGATAACATGAAGATCATATCTTTTTTTTTTTTTGAGGTTTGATCAACTTTTTACAGGAAGAGTTGTTGCAAACCACAAACTGTTTAGTTATCTGGTCTCTAACAGCAATTCACTTGAGTGTTAGCTATTTCTTTTCTCTATTCTTTCTATTTCTATAGGTGAAGTGTGTACAATACATTTTGTATATTAACCTACAAAAAATATGATGCATATCATTCTATTTATAGAAAAAACTTAATGACTATATAAATGTCAAATTAACACTTTGTCCCCTACTTGATTTTTCTAGGTTTAAAATTATAATTCTTTGTATTAATTACTTTTTAGTTCTCAATCTTTAAAATTTATTTACAATCAAGTCACATTTGATTAATCATCACTATTTAATTTATGAATATTGGTTCTTAATATATGTGATCCAATAGGTTTCTAATAAGTTGGTCAAAAAATAAATTATAATCCTAAATAAAATAAGATTAAATAAATTAAACTATTTAATTCATTATTAATTTAATAATTTATTGTTTTTATATTTAAAGATCAAGTGCAAATCTAGTAGCGAGTCATGATCTTTAAATATTATAAAAGTTTTACGTGGTTTGACTTAACCTTTCAATGATAAGTTTTGCAATATATATAATTATTATCCATTCATCAAGAATGTTCTAATTAGACATTATAGCATAAAATATGTTTTGCTTTATCAAATCGTGTTTGTTCTCAACACCATAATAAATGACCATCTTTTTTCAAATCTTATTCCATATTGCATAAGGATTTTACAATTAATATTATTTGAGAACATATGAAACATTTTTAATTTACCTAAAATGTTGAATCCTTTCTTAATCATTTAAATATCTTCATATAATTCTGTCATGTTATACACAATATCTGCCCATTTATTACCCTTGATTAGGACAATGTGTAGTTAGAATCAAAATATAATATTTTCTATATAAGATAACTTAGATATCTAAAGTTTAAGGATTTCTTACATAACTATCATGTGAGTTTTTCCATAGATACAAATGATTTCTTTATATAGAATTCTCATACAGTTCAATTCAATGTACATGTCATCTGCAAGCACCTATATATTAGTTATAGGTATCTTTTATACCCAAGCTTATAAGAATAAACGTCTTATTTCATAAAAAAAAGAGCATAATATGCATCAGTTTCAACTACTCTACTTAATATCCAGTTTTAATAGAGCATCGATTAAGAACATTTAAGAGCAATGCTTTGATGCATTAAGAATCTCATAATTATATCCACTTTTTATTTTTCTTTACAAAACATATTTGTTCTAAGGGAGATCTTTATTCTAGATCCATTAATCAAATATTTGATTTATTAATCAAATATAAATTAATATTAAAAATAAAAAAATACCTATATTAATAATAAATATGCTTTTATGTGAAAAAGTTAGTGCTGTGTGTAATAAATAAATTGGTTACAAGGCATATACAATAATAAGATGAAGGCAAAAAAATCACCAGTATCAAACTTTTTTTGTTGAAAGGAACTCGTTGACACCAAAATTATCATTTTCTATGTTGAAATCTTGATGACAGTTAACTTTCTCTATTTTCTCTTGTTTTTCAATGACTTTTTCTTCTCGTCTCTTTACCTAAGAACTGGAAATTAAACTTTTGAATCAAAATAAAAAGGTTGATAATTTGGGAATGATCACGAATTTTCTCTCTTTTTTTTTTTTTATATTGTGGTCCTCTCTTTTTTATTTTTTTCTTTCTACTACAATCTTAAACTTCATCTAATGAAATTAGATAAAAAAAAGAATTAAATAAAAAAATAACCAAAAATATAAGGGCAAAGTTTAATTAAAAAGGGGATAAAATAAAACAAAGTTAAAGTGCTTCACTATTCATATAAATAGAGAAACACCTTGAAGAATCATCAAATATTTTAGTGTTTTTTTCTTAATTTTAATTGTCCAAACCTCTAGAAATAAAGGCATCTTGATTCATAAATTAGCCTATGTGTGGTTCTTTTGAGTATTTGAACACTAAACAATTAGGGTACAATGTTTGCTTACTCATATAGGAAAATGAATGGTTAAAAAATTTATTATAAAAAATAAAGTAAAAAAAAAAAAAAAACAACAACAAAACAAACCACCTTAAATATCTAGTGTTGGAAAATTTATCAAAAAAAAAATAAAATCTAATCATTAAAAAAAAATTGTCTAAATCAAGTCAACCTAAAAGATTTAAGTGAAATTAGAAATATAAATCACTATGAAATAAATTCTTGAAAAAGTACAAAATTCTTTTTTTCCAAAAAAAACAAAAAACTAGGAAACTCAATAAATAAAGAAAGGGATATAGGGTCTATAACAACCCCTAATAAGCTCAGCTACTTGCTTGTGATGGTGTCCTAAAATGAGCTTTCTAAATTGTGGTGATGATGCTACCGAGTTTGTAAGCACTGAAGGTTCTAATCGGGTGAGGATCTGATATAACTTGAAGGGGAGTTGATTATATAGATTTTACAAAAAATGCTTTTTATAAAATTATTAAATCTAGTAGTATTTAGCATAACATGTTGATATCTAAAACTAAAAAAAAAATATTAGATTGCTTTAAAAGTAAAAGCAATAAATAAATTAAAGGCGAGTAAAAATAAACATGAAAGGGACAAAAAAAGTGAAGAGAGAAAGAGTAAAGAAAAAGAAAAAAAAATCAGGGATATTTATATTTTTTTAATCAAAATTTAAATTTTATGTTAACATGATTTATAAAATATGTAATTTTTAAAACATTGAGGGAAAGTGTTATGGTATTTAAATATTTGGAGGGTCAAGGTAATTTTTGAAAAAAAATATTTAAATCATAGATATGTTTTTATCAAAATAAAAAATGTAATAAATTGATTTTTTAAAAAAGACATCATCTACTAATAGGAGTATATATTCTAATAGGAGTGTGTAGTCAGAGCATCCTGAGAGTGTGTAATCCAATTACTTTGTGACTAATAGGAGGGATAACATCCTTTTGATTTAAGAGGAAAAAAATCAGATAATTAAAAAATAGTAGTAAAAAAAGCTTAATTGAGATAAAATTTAAAGTAGTAATTAAACACCATTAATAAAAACTTAAGTACCGGATCAAGCATACTCAGCAGCCAAAAAGCCAAACTGTAAGAAATTAAATCTTGTGTTCATCTAATAATTAAAGTATAAATTTTTAAAAGATAAAGATAAAATATTATTGCGCGAGAATTGGAGTATTTTCTCTAAATATAATTGATATGTTATAAATACTATTAATCGTAGGGTTAAATGTTTTGTGTTAGCAAACAATTAAGAGGAAAAATAAGTGAGAGGTTTGAAAATATATCAAGTAATTAACTATCCTTTTTTATTTTCTAAATCTTTTTAATGAAAAAAAATAAAAACTATAGATTAAAATTAAATAGAATTTCTCCCTTAATGAAATTTTAAAAACGAATAAATAAGGCTGAATAAACATATTATTATTCTCCTTTGTTATGACAAAATAATATTTAAAATACTCCATTTTATTTATACTAAAGGTTTTTATATTTTTTCAATCTAATATTTTAGTTTCAAATTTGCTATATATATATATATATTTCAATCTTTTAATTTATTTTTCTCGAGTTTTCGGATTAATAATATAGTTAATCTCAATTTATATTATCAAGATTTGTGCAAGTCCGCTGTAGCAAATATTGGTGTTACTAGTAATTTTGCTGCCGAGCTTATGCTTCATAATTTTACTGTGTGTTATTAAAATTAATCAAGAAATTCAGAAACTAAACATAGGCAGGCAATAAGTTGTGACAGAACAATCGTTTAATTCTTATTTAATATATAAATAGTGGAAATTACTAACTCATTTAATAATTTTCTGGTGTTTGATCATCGCAGTTGTACCAGAATCTGCTCTTATCACTGTAGGGATACAAACAAGTGATTGTATGGAAAGCATAGGCAAATATCGTTTCTGCCTGCGCGATCTTAATAGAATAATTGCTTAATTTCTTATTTAATATATATAGAGTGGAAATCATTAATACATGCTAGCTCAAAGAGACAAGAACCTAATTGCTTAATCTGCTACAACATGAAATTAATGTCCCTGTGATCTACTCACTGTTCCCTCGGCCATTGCCGGCTTTGATCATCGATCTGCATCCCTAACCTTGAGGAGCACAAGCCACAGCTTCTGATCACGCCTGAAAGAATAGACCTGGACAATATCATCCACCTTTAGTGCTCCCGCATTCCTATCCAAAACATCATTCCAATTGGAGGTTAACACATAGGAAACGGTGCTATTAATCTGCCACCTCCTCAGCCTCATTGTGCTTTGATGAACGTTACCACCTTCAAGACCCAGTTCCACTAGCTTCACTTCTGTGCTCTTGCTCTCGCTTCGGCACACCTCCTCCGTCTCCATTTTATTCAGAAACTCGTGGCCGCCCTTAATCTGATTCAAAGGCATTGAGAAGCGTTCCTGGTGCTTGTCCATGTCAGTCTTGAAGATTTGTTTCATTATCCTTAACTTGATTTCACTGTCACGGCCTTCTTGATAACTTATTGCTGATTTTATTTGAGAAGAGAAATCGGGTGGTGGATACAAACCCAGCTTCTTGAAATCCACCCGCTTTCCCACCCTCTTCCTCTTCTTTGATGATCTCTGTCGAAGATCATCTTCCACGTCGATCCCCTGGCTTTTCAAGACTCGCTTTCTGCCTGCTGTCTTTTTCTCCCGGCTACTTTTGATCTCCGTTCTCGGATCATCTTCTTGATCGAATATGGTGCAGTGATTGCTTTTCCTGACAAGCTTGGGTCTACTTGCCCTTATTTTCTTCGGTGCGAGAATAGTTCCGAGTGGGTTTACAGATTCAGCAATGCTGATAGCAGTGCTCTCGGCTTTTTTATCAGGACATTGGGTTTTCATGGAAGGAAACCCTAGTCTTCCACTTCCTCTTCTTTTCTTGGGTACGAAAACCCTACTGGTCAGGGTCTCCAAAAGCTGATATCTTTCGGCACTGGGAACCAGCTTGGACGGACCCCCGAGTTCCTTCTCCAGAGGATTTGACAATTCTTTTTCATATTCTGTTTCCTTACTAAGCCCTAGATAATATTCATCAACATCATCAAAATATGGATGATTGTTTATGCCACGCGTGAGCAACATCTTTCTATCTCTTCTTCAAGAAATACGAGAAGACAAAAATATGGCAAGAACTAAAAATCAAGACTGCAAGGAGAGATTTAGAGACAAAACCAAGACACTTGAGAAAGTAGGTTATCTGGATGGCTATATTTATAGAGAGAGAGAGAGAGAGAGAGAGAGAGAGAGAGAGGCCAGGCAAGTAACAAATCCTTTTACAAACCGGATAGGTTAAGACAGCTAGCTGTCTTAGTTCATAGCTTTCCGAGAATAATCGGATACAATACGAATTAATTTGAATTTGTCCTAGTAAAAAAAGGTTTTCAACCGAAAAGGTTTCTCCCTACTACCATAAAAAAAGCTTCAGTTTGCAAGATTGGCATCTAAGATAGAAGGATCACAATGTGTTTCTACCTTCTCCAACTTAATACGAAAATACCGAAGTTATTTTTCAATTCTTTTGGCCAATTTATATTTAGTACGATGTGTTAGCCTTCAAATTTAAAAATAAGAGATTTTTGTTTCTAATTATTTCCTTTGTATTTTCTCAAACGCCTTGTAAATTAATAATAACATCAGTCTTTGGTTTTCACTTATATTTCAGGGAAACAAATATATTCCTTGATTATATTTAACCTTCAAACATAATCCATTCATCTTAAGAGAATGTATTTCAACCTAGCTCTCCCATCTACATTTTGTCTCCTTACTATTCGAAAAATATGTTAAATAAAAAAAAGTAATAAAAATTTAATTGTTTATATCTCTCGTATAAAATTTGTTTGCAATAATCTTGTACAAACTCTAAAATTAAAAATTTTCTAATAGGTTTTTTTAGTGAAAATGTAGGCTTACCAACAAGTATTTTATAACCTTACCAATCTTCAGCATTCATAATTTTGTTTCTTTTAAATCCAACCTTTTGATAATTAGAAATTTTTTAAATAGAAAATATGCTTTAATCTATGATATAACGATCTAATAAAAAAAATTAGAAAAAATTATCATTAAAAAATCATCATAATAAGAAATGTATCTATAAAAAGGATAACTATGAGTTAATTAATACTTCAATGCTTCGCTTGTCATAAACAACACTTATTATATAATCATTATGTCTGGATGGTTTTGTGATAATGGATTTGGAATTTTTTTCGATCTAAGGTGGATCTCATCATGACATTTCTATACATATTCCCTTAGCAGTTGATCTAACCAATTCTTTAAATTCTTTTCAATAAGGTTCTTTATGCTACCTCCTACGCTCTCTATGATGCCTTTTGAGCCCTCATGACATCGTAAACGTATAGTGAAAAGAAACTAGGATTTTATACAAATACCGAGGTTACAATCTAAACAGAACTTTATTTTGAATATTAATTCTATTATGAAAATAAGCTATTTTTTCTAAGGTAAATGGATAGATAATTTATAGTTTTTGCTTACGAGACATTGCAAAATCATGCATGCACTGATGTTAATCTATTGTTTTAAATACTACTGTTGCGCTCAATTTGAAATGCAGACTCCTACGGTTAGGCTTCCTTTTTATTTTTTTTCCTATTTCAAAGGTTCTGCTACAGAGTTTAGATGTTCTTGTCCATAATTGTTGCTTTTTTTGTGGGTTTTTAGATTGTTTTTCCTTTCCCTTCACTATTTTGGGATATATAAACCATATCAATGCCTATTCATTTCCTTTCACAACCCTTTTGTGTTGTAGACTTGGTGTTTTGAAAATTTTAGTATGATGCAATCTTTTGAACTTCTTAGCAGTCGATCATTCTTGGCACTGGGTTTTTGTTTTAAATGTGCTTGACATTGTTGTAACTTATTTTTAGGTCCTCGCATAAATATATATATATATATATAGATGGCTAAAATTATATTGGTTGAGGAGGTTCAAAAATAAAAAGATTGAAATTTGACAATATTTTGTTGACTAATTAGAGCATTGTTGATAAAAAAATTCAATTTGAGAAAAAAAAGTTCAAAATCAGATATTTATGGACTCAATTATATTTTATTGAAGGTTTAATTGAATTTATAGAGGGTTTGATTGCAAGAAAATTTGATTTTGAAGTCATGTAATTTGGGCTTTAATTGAAAGAAATTAAAGTTCTAGGATCAAATTATAATTTTTGAGAGCTAATTTGGTCAAATCAAGGGCTTAATTGCATAAATATTGAAGTTTGATGGCCAATTCGAGACTTAATTGAAGAAATCTGAAACCACAGACCAAACTGGAAAGTCGCTTAAATATAGGGGTTGTAATTAAATCAAATCAAAGGCCAAATTAAAAAAATTAGATGTTTATTGATCAATTGAGGGTCAAATTGCTTAAATTTGAGACCAAGGATTAATGTGAAAAAGACGGCTATCTTCAAGGCTGGCAATTGAATTTGACAGGGATGCAATTGAATTGATTTTTACAATCAAAATTGCAATTGAGGACTCGATTGAACAAACTAAAAATTGAGGACCGATGTGAACTTTGACATGTTCATTTAAAAAAAAAAAGGAGAAGCCCGAAACGGTGTAGTTTTGAACAGCACTGTGGGCCCTCTTCTTCCCCTGGACGCGCGAAGCAGGGGAAGAAAGAAGATTTTCTTCTCCCTATTTTTTCACCGCTTTCTCTTTCAAAAAGACGCCGACCAAGGACCCCCACTTGCCCAAAGCTTTCCATATGTTGGAGAAAAGAGAGGAGAAGTGTCCCTTGGATGGTGGACGGGTAGTTATACAGTGGCCGCCCCTTCCATATCTCTCCCCTGTTTTTGCTATAAATATAGGGGAGACGAGGAGATAGAGAGAGAGCACAAAGGAGGTGGAAGATCAAAAAAAAAAAATGAAGAATCAGAGAAGAGAACAAAAAAGCTGAGAGAGAGAAAGAAAAGTAAAAAAATAGAGGAAGAAGAGAAGGAAAACAAAGAGGAATAGAGAGAAAGAAGAGAGGAGCAGATTAGGGATAGAGAGGAGAGAACCGGGAAAGGAAAAAAAAGAAAAAGAGAGAAAAAACAGGAAAATAAAAGAGAGAGAGAGAGAGAGAGAGAGGAAGAAACAGTGAGAACCATCATCACCTGCACCTCCACTATTGCCAACAACGGTGTCCTGCCACCTCAACAGCCGCTAGCAACACCATGAGCCACTGCATGCCAGCCTTCTTCCCTATTTTCCCCCATCTCCTTCTTCTTCTTCTGCATTTTCTTCTCCATTGTTCACGATGCATGTGAACAACGAAGAGGCCCTTTATTTAATGGGCTAGTAGCGCCTGCCCAACCCATGGATCTTGGGTCGAGTCTGATCCCGCCCAACAATGGTGGGCTGGGTTATATGTGTGTGTGTGTGTTTTTAAAATTTTACAATTTCCACGTGTTTTGTTTTATGCCATTTTGAGTAATATCGAACATTATTTTTATGTTGCTAAAAATACAAAATTCGATAATACAATACTCGGTTTTTTTCAAAACTTTCAAAATTGAAAAAAATATATTTTTATGCATACGGCCAAGTGTCTTAAAGGTAAAAAATCATATTGTGTTTTTTATACACCAAAAAGCAATATTTTAGCATGCATTTTGACTTTAATAACTATTTTATTAAAGTCACGAGAACATTGGTTAAAATTTCAAAAACAAAAAAAATTTTATTTTATTTGTATTTTAGTATCTAGGGTATGACATTACACGTAATATGTATTTCAGATATTAATTTTTTTTTTTTTTACGCTAGAATGGTTAAGTTTTACCCTATTAAGATAAGAATCTCCTTATTGAGGAGAGCATTTCTTGAATCTTAGACAGACAGGACCAACAATTAGAAAACACAATCAAACCTTAGATTTTGATTAGATAAATAAAACAATGCAGCTTACCTTTGATAGGGTGTGTTTGGGGTGTTAATACATTCTCTTTACAGAACCAGTCTATGTACTCGATTTCTGAGACTAGTTAAGGTTCATAGTAATCAAATATTAGATAGCGATTTCCATTCTATTTTTACTGATAAGAGACAAGAATTTCTTGTCTTTTCATATTTAATAAATAGACCATTATATTTTCTTGGAGTGGCAAATAATTCTCTTTACAAAACCAGTCTTTGTACTTGATTTCTGAGACTAGTTAGGGTTTATAATAATCAAATATTAGATAGCAACTTCCATTTTATTTTTACCGATAAGAAACAAGAATTTTTGATCTTCTATATTTAATAAATAGACCATTATATTTTTTTTTTTGAAGTGGTAAATAATTCGTCACGATGCCGTAGAAGTGCGAAAGAAACATAGGACTTTCTGCGAACATTTTCTACAATCGTTCCTTCCATTCCTCTTGCTCAGTTTTCGATGTAATTTGCTTCTATGAAAGTAATAATTTGCCACCAGATTATTAATTTTTCAATAGACAGTACGTACTACGCTTCTATGAAACATTTGACTTATTTTTTCTGGTGAATTATATGAACACATCATGAAGAAATCATCAATCATTAATTTATTTTATTTGAGAAACATATAAAGAATCATATAAAAGAACTTCTAAATATATTTTTCAAACTCAATAATATTATAAAAAGTTATTATTTTATTTTTATTTTTATTTTAATTCTTGGCTGGAGAAGAAGCAGAAGAAAACATGAAAACTGACATGTCATACAGTCAAATAAACATGGATCATTTATTTCCAAACTCATGGTCTGCGTGCTTCTGTTGTCAAAATGTAAGAGTGTGTATTGTTTAGTTTATAATAAATAAGGGAAGTAAAGAGAATGATTAATTAATTTTGTTTAGGTTACAATAAATAAGGCAAGTAAAACAAAATCTTGTAGGAGTTATATAGGGAAAAAAAGAATTTATTTAATTAAAACTCCATTCTCTTATTCATGTATTTCTTTTTTATTTTAACAAAAACATGTAGTTTTTTATTAGTGGAATGATTTTTTAAATAAGAACTTATCATGGTATGATAAGCAAGTTTTCAATTAAAGAACAAAAAACATGTCTTAATTGTTTTCATGTGACCATATAAAAAATATAAAAAAAATTAATTTGAGAAAAAAATAAGAATATACAATAAAGATTAAAAAATAAATAGACGTTTTAATCCATTGAATATTAATGAGAAATTGTTTGAGGAAAAGTTTATATATATAATTATTGCTAGTATTGCCATAAAAAAATCTCTTAATCTTATAGCTCATTAAATACTTTTATAGCTCTGTCTATGTACTGCCATGTTCTTGAACTTTCTTTGATTTGGTATGCATAATTTTCTTTGAGATATTCATTCTTGGTAGGTATGGTTTGGTAGGTCTTCGTCAAAAATTGTTTCTTTTCGGCTTCTGGTTTTATTGTGTGCCACATAAAAACTTCTACTTAGCTATATGAATATAATAAGGCATTGACTTGCTGGACTTTAAAGACTCCTCTTCGCATCTCTTTGCTTTCTTACTGTCTCTGTTTCTTTATCTTTTTAGATTAGAAAGACGATGGTGCTAGTTGTTTATTTTCATTTTCTTGGAAACCAAACAGAACGTTATTTGTTCTGCTGATTGGTTTCTACTGGTCTCATCTTCTCTCGTTGACTCGGTTTCCATGAGTGTTGACTAGCTGTTTGTCTCTTCTTCCCTTTATATAAAGTTTAGTTCTACCCTTCACTTTCCTGCACCTTCTCAGCGACCAGATACATCGGTTTATGTTGAATCAAGCTGTCTAACCATCTGCTGTCCTTGTCTTAAACAGGGTAATTTCTGAGCCATCTACATAGAAACATTGCAAGGAGTTTGATTATTGAGTCATGGACAACACTGGAGGTGGTTCTTTCATGAGGAATAGGAGATTGGAGAGCTTCCTTGATACAAATTCCACTGCAAATGGGAAACAAACCCCAAAGATTTTGGTGAGGGAAGAAGTGGTAAGAAGTCCCAAGAGTGATGTTTATGTTGAAGATGATGGGTGGATTTCTGCATTGATATCTTGTGTAAGGATTGTGGTTTGTTTTTTGTCAATGATGGTCACAACATTCATTTGGTCCTTGATCTTGCTCTTGCTCTTACCATGGCCTTATGAGAGGATCAGGCAGGGAAATATTTATGGGCATGTCACTGGTAGAATGCTGGTAAGTGCCTTTGTTTTATTATATTAGTTTTTCATGCTTGCTTGTGCTCTAATTTTGAAGTTGATATTAATTCTGTCTTGTTGTGTTCAATGCATTTATTTATGAATAAATAGTTAATTAACCATCAAGAAAAGCAGAATGAACGTTTGTGTGTGAATCCTGAGAAAATGGAGGGAGAAAACAAAGGGAAATCTTTGCACTTCATGAATTTCTCTCTGTTTCTCTGTTTCATGATTTTATTTTATTTTATTGTTTTAATGAAATGATGGTCCCAAATTTTTCTTGCTTCTCCAGCAAACAACATTGCCTTTTAAAAGTGATTGGTAAAATTGCTTGGTGTTTTCTTGACACCATGTTAATTATTCTCTGCTATATCTATAAAATGTGCATCAAATTATGAACTTGTTATTGTGGTTGCTTAGGGCTCTATCATCAAAAGATTCAATCTTCAAGTTTTCATCCAGAATATTTAATTTTGCTCTCGTACTGAATTTATGCAAAATGTTATATATAAGGTACATAACAAATGAGTTTTTTGGGGTTATCCTAGGGAGAGGACCTCTTTTCTCTGTTGCTCAGAAGTGGTCCGGGGCCTGGTGTTTTGATTATAGGAACATATCTCCTGCAGATTTTTGAGAAATATACGGTGCTCACAAAACAAGACAGAATAAGCTTCATGAACAATTTCAGCAATGTAGAACTTAATGTGTAATGTTAACGAGCAGATGAGTGTTAGTTGAATCTATAATGAAGAATCCATTGTGGAAGATTAAATGAACAGGCACTTAATCTAGTGGAAGAAAATGTTAACGAGCTTCTGGTAAGCTGTTCTCAGAGCTAGCTGATCCTGGAAATGGAACCTTTGACTGCTTTGGAGTGAGATGAGTGTTACTTGTGTTGAAGAAATGAGGCCATCTAAAAGTACACAATTTGCATTGCAGATGTGGATCTTGGGGAATCCTATCAGGATTGAAGGCACTGAATTTTCAAATGAGAGGGCCATTTATGTCTGCAATCATGCTTCTCCTATAGACATTTTCCTTATGATGTGGCTGACTCCCACAGGCACTGTTGGCATTGCAAAGAAAGAGGTATGCATTCAGTTATCTGGTGACGATTCGTCTTGATAAATTAATCTGTATCTTATAAACTCTGTTTATGTGCAGAAACCACCCTTCTGGGTGCTACCTCCTTACTTGTAATAAAATCACCCTGTTTCATGAGTTATGACATTGTTAGAATGTGTATCTGACCTCATAACTGACACTTCTGTTTTTGCAGATCATATGGTACCCTTTATTTGGACAACTTTATGTATTGGCAAACCATCTTCGAATAGATCGCTCCAACCCTTCTGCAGCTATTCAATCCATGAAGGAGGTTCTCCATCCACTTCTCCATGTTATTGATGATATCTCTAGTCTATACATCTAACCGGTGATTCTTGTGCTCAGGTAGCTCATGCAGTAGTGAAAAACAACCTGTCACTAATCATTTTTCCTGAAGGAACTAGATCAAAAAATGGACGATTACTACCCTTTAAAAAGGTAAATACTTGTCCATTTTCCTGAACAAAATGTGCTTTCACAATTTCATCATCACATTCTGGAATGATGCTGAACATGAGAAATTATTTCCCACCTGACATCATTTTCGTATAACGTGTTCTATATATATGTTGCAATTCTGTTGTAAGACTTTAATTGTTCATTGAGAAAATGCTTCAGTGATAAATTTCCTTGCTTGATAGAGATTTTCAACCTTCCATGCATGCCTAGTGAGCTGCAAATGATGCCATAAGCAAGATCTGATTTCCTCTCTGCTTTTGTCAAGTACTTCTTAGTTATACAAGTATCGAATCATAATTCTTGCAGATAGAGCTATGAAGAATCCCTTTAGTTACTGAATTGTGGTTTTTGAAAACGTCTGTGTGCTGTCCATTGTGAATATATTATACATCGCTCTTTTCCAAACTTGCATTCATACTATATAATTAACCAATTATGACTCCCTCCCCGTTTTTCCGGTGTTCCTTGGCAGGGTTTTGTTCATTTAGCATTGCAAACGCGCCTCCCAATAGTTCCAATGGTCTTTACAGGGACCCATCATGCATGGAGGAAAGGCGGCTTACACGTTCGGCCAGCGCCTATAACAGTCAACTATCTCCGGCCAATAAAAACTGATGATTGGACAGAAGACAAGGTTAATGACTATGTCAGACTGCTCCATGACATATATGTGAAAACCTTCCAGAGGCACAAAGGCCTCTTCATTAGAAGGCACCAGAAACAGTCACATTTCTTATATTATGCATCCCTTTTTGTTGCTCTGTCCTATCAAGATAATCCAAAGCCATCAGCTTCTCCAAAATCTGGTGCATCAAAATCCGACAATTCAAAGATAAAAGTTTATGTACCTTTCGAAGATTGTTGATGATTCCCTACTTTACACGCCTTGTACTAGCTAGCTCCAAGAGGCTGCGGAAGGAAGAGAATATTCCATTAAGAGAAAAGCTTTGTGTGTTTGCTAGAAAGTAATTTTTTTTTGTAAAGTAAATTCTGAAAAAGTGAATTATTTTCTGATACTTGGTAGTGTAATGAAAAATAAATTAAATAACACTTTCCAGTGTTTGGTTATGTCATGGAAAATGAGCTGTTAAAATAACTTATTAATATTTTATTTTTCTCAAGTTTATTAAAATAATAAGGAAAGAATCTTACAAATTAAAAAGTTGAATGAGAATGAAATTGAAAAAAAATATAATTTTTATAAATTATTTTAAATAAAATAAATAATAATCAAAATAATAGAGATCAAATCTAAAAAATTTAAAAAAAATGAAAGATGAAGAAATTAAAATAATAATAATTAACATTTTATAAATTATTTCAAATAAAATAAGTAACAATAAAGAAAATGAGGATCAACTTTAATAGATAAAAAAATTTCAATAAAAAAAAATGATTAGGAATTAAAAGCAAATAGCAATTATAAAAATAATGATCAAAGTTAACATAAAAATTAAATTTAAAGAGATGAAATTGAAAAATAAATATTCAAAACAAAATATATATATATATATATATATATAGCAATCAAAAGTTTTGAGAATAAAATTTGATATAATCAGCAAATAATGATATTTTTAAATTTTTCACAACTTCTAGAAAGTGTTTTCCGCCTAAATTTTCTAGGAAAACACTTTTTTGAAAACCAAGCCAAATTTTCCTTTGACTGGAAAGTGTTTTCTGTTGACCAACTTTTTCTAAAGCCAAACAAACATAAAAAAGTTTGGAAAGTGATTTTTCAAAAACCACTTTCTAGAAAACAAACACAGCCAAAAGGAAAAACACTTTCCTGAAAACCATACCAAATTTTTCTTTAACTGAAAAATGTTTTCCGTTAACCAACTTTTCTAATGGCAAACCAAACCAAATCTTAAGCTATTGAGTTGAGATAAATTTTTTTAACACTTAGGTCTCTAGATTTAAATATTATGAGGTTAATTTTTGAAAAAAAAAACATTTAAATCATAAATATTTTTACCTTATTCAACAAAATTTAATAGAGTCAAATGTAAGTTTTTTGAAAAGAAAATTAGGTCACAAATATTTATATATGTTTACTGTAAGAATTTAAATCTTTATGTTGATATGGTATTTAAAGTATAAAGTTTTAAAAGATAAAAGTTAAAGTATTATTGTGCGGAGAATTGGAGTATTTTCTCTAAATATAATTGATAAGTTATAAATAATATTAATCATGGGGTTCAATGTTTTGTGTTAACAAACAAGAGGAAAAATAAGTGAGAGGTTTGAAAATATATTAATTCACTATTCCTTTTTTATTTTCTACATCTTTTTTAATGAGAAAGATAAAAACTATAGATTAAAATTAAATAGAATTTCTCCCTTAATGAAATCTTAAAAACGGAAAGTGAAATTAAAACTGCAAATGAAATAAATTAATAAATAGGCTGAATTAACATATTATTATTCTCCTTCGTTATGACAAGATAACATTTAAAATACTCCATTTTATTTATTCCATTTAATATCAATCTAATATTATTCGCAGTTGTACCAGAATCTGCTCTTATAATCTCTGTAGGGATACAAACAAGTGAATGCATGGAAAGCATAGGCAAATATATAACGTCGTTTCTCATAGAACAATTGCTTAATTTCTTATTTAATAGATATAGAGCGGAAATTATTAATACATGCTAGTTCAAAGAGACAAGAACCTAATTACTTAATCTGCTACAACATGAAATTAATGTTCCCTCGGCCATTGCCGGCTTTGATCATCGATCTGCGTCCCTAACCTTGAGGAGCACAAGCCACAGCTTCCGATCACGCCTGAAAGAATAGACTTGGACAATATCATCCACCTTTAGTGCTCCCGCATTCCTATCCAAAACATCATTCCAATTGGAGGTTAACACATAGGAAACGGTGCTATTAATCTGCCACCTCCTCAGCCTCATTGTGCTTTGATGAACGTTACCACCTTCAAGACCCAGTTCCACTAGCTTCACTTCTGTGCTCTTGCTCTCGCTTCGGCACACCTCCTCCATCTCCATTTTATTCAGAAACTCTTGGCCGCCCTTAATCTGATTCAAAGGCATTGAGAAGCGTTCCTGGTGCTTGTCCATGTCAGTCTTGAAGATTTGTTTCATTATCCTTAACTTGATTTCACTGTCACGGCCTTCTTGATAACTTATCGCGGATTTTATTTGAGAAGAGAAATCGGGTGGTGGATACAAACCCAGCTTCTTGAAATCCACCCTCTGTCCCACCCTCTTCCTCTTCTTTGATGATCTCTGTCGAAGATCATCTTCCACGTCGATCCCTAGGCTTTTCAAGACTCGCTTTCTGCCTGCTCTCTTTTTCTCCCGGCTACTTTTGATCTCCGTTCTCGGATCATCTTCTTGATCGAATCTGGTGCAGTGATTGCTTTTCAAGACAAGCTTGGGTCTACTTGCCCTTATTTTCTTCGGTACAAGAATAGTTCCGAGTGGGTTTACAGATTCATCAATGCTGATAGCAGTGCTCTCGGCTTTTTGATCAGGACGTTGGGTTAACGTTTTCATGGAAGGAAACCCTAGTCTTCCACTTCCTCTTCTTTTCTTGGGTACGAAAACCCTACTGGTCAGGGTCTCCAAAAGCTGACATCTTTCGGCACTGGCAACCAGATTGGACGGACCCCCGAATTCCTTCTCCAGAGGATTTGACGCTTCTTTTTCATATTCTGTTTCCTTACTAAGCCCTAGATAATATTCATCAACATCATCAAAATATGGATGATTGTTTATGCCACGCGTGAGCAACATCTTTCTATCTCTTCTTCAAGAAATACGAGAAGACAAAAATATGGCAAGAAACTAAAAAATCAAGACTGCAAGGAGAGATTTAGAGACAAAACCAAGACACTTGAGAAAGTAGGTTATCTGGATGGCTATATTTATAGAGAGAGAGAGAGAGAGGCCGGGCAGGTAACAAATCCTTTTACAAACCGGATAGGTTAAGACAGCTAGCTGTCTTAGTTCATAGCTTTCCGAGAATATTCAGGATACAATACGAATTAATTTGAATTTGTCCTAGTACAAAAAGGTTTTCAACCGAAAAGGTTTCTCCCTGCTACCATAAAAAAGCTTCAGTTTTTTCATGGTGGCACCATGCTAATCAAGGCAGATAAGAAGCCAACTGAGAAAATTAACAACGCTAGCAGAAGCAAGAAAGAAAAATGCCAGAGTAGAAGAAGCTGATCAGAGCCGAGAAGAGAAAAGTAACTTCATCAATAAAAATCTTGAAATCTAGCTAAAAAAATCCAAAAATAACTAGAAAAATAAAGAAAAATTCTAAACAATATTTTATAGGACTAATTTAAAACATAAAAAATGACCTTACCAATCTTCACCATTCGTAAGTTTGTTTCTTTTAAATCCAACCTTTTTGACAATTAGAAATTTTTTAAATAGAAAATATTTCTTTAATCTCTGATATAACGATCTAAGAAATTCTTTTTAGAAAGAATTATCATTAAAAAATCATCATAATAAGGAACGTATCTATGAAAAGGATAATTATGAGTTAATTAAGACTTCAATGCTTCGCTTGTCATAAACAACACTCTTTATATAATCATTATGTTTGGATGGTTTTGTGAAAATGGATTTGAAATTTTTTTCGATCTAAGGTGGATCTCATCGTGACATTTATATACATTTCCCCTTAGCGGTTGATCTAACCAATTCTTTTCAATAAGGTACTTTATGCTACCTACTTGGCTCTCTATGATGCTTTTTGAGCCCTCATGTCATCGTAAACGTATAGTGAAAAGAAACTAGGATTTTACAAATACTGAGGTTACAATCTAAACAGAACTTTATTTTGAATATTAATTATATTATGGAAATAAGCTATTTTTTCTAAGGTAAATGGATAGATAATTTATAGTTTTTGCTCACGAGACATTGCAAAATCATGCATGCACAAGTATCTTTTAGATACACTAGCTAAAAGATGTTGATCTGTTGTTTTAAATACTACTGTTCTGCTCAATTTGAAATGCAGACTCCTATGGTTAAGCTTCGTTTTTATTTTTTATTTTCCTATTTCAAAGGTTTTGCTACAGAGTTTAGATGTTCATGTCCATAATTATTGCCCTTTCTGTGGGTTTTTAGATTGCTTTTCCTTTCCCTTCACTGTTCTGGGATATATAAACCATATCAATGCCTATTCATTTCCTTTTACAACCCTTTTGTGTTGTAGACTTGGTGTTCTGAAAATTTCAGTCTGATGCAGTCTTTTGAACTTCTTAGTAGTCGATCATTCTTGGCACTGGGTTTTTGTTCTAAATGCACTTGAAATTGTTGTAACTTATTTTTGGATTCTCGCATAAAAAAAATATTCAAAAAAAATAAAAAAATATACCAAACTTGAAAGGCGCTTAAATAGAGGGGTTGTAATTATATCAAATCAGAGACCAAATTGAAGAAATTAGAAGTGTATTGATCAATTGAGGGTCAAATTGCATAAATTTGAGACCAGAGATCAATGTGAAAAAGGCGGCCATCTGGCAGTTGCACAGTGGCTACCCCGTCCATACCTCTCCCCTGTTTTTGCCTATAAATACAAGGGAGACGAGGAGATAAAGAGCGAGAGAGAGAGCACAATGGAGGTGGAAGACCAAAAAAAATTTATGAAGAAGCAGAGAAGAGAACAAAAAAAAACTAAAAGAGAAAGAAAAGAAAAAAAAATAGAGGAAGAAGAGAAGGAAAACAGAGAAAAAAGAAAAGAAGAATAAAAACATAGAGGAATAGAGAGAAAAAAAAGAGGAGCAGATTAGGGATAGAGAGGAGAGAACCGAGAGAGGAAAAAAAGAAAAAGAAGAAAAAGAAGAAATTAAAAAGAAAGAAAAACAGAAAAAAGAGGAAACGGTGAAAGTCATCATAGTGTCTCGATGATATTCGTTTGAAGCCTCTCAATGTGCTCAACATTCAATTTGTTGGAGCATATATCTCTGAAGAAATGATTGATCTCCATGAGTGCATCCCATATTCCCTTTAGCAACAAATCACGAAAAAGCTAAATGAGATGAGTGTTTGCATAAAACACATGGTAGTCATGACTCTTCATTCCATACAATATGCAGTCCTTTATATTAACCAGCCTTGATATGTTTGATGCATGTCCATCCAAAAAACACAGACTCTTAAGCCATTTGTAGACTAACAGTTGTGCGTTTTTCTCTAACACGAAGCTTGCTCTTGGTTTTGCGACCCATGACTCATCATAAACCAACTCCATATTTTTACGGTTACAGTATGAAGATATATTCAATCTAGCCTTGATGTTGTCCTTTGTCTTCCCCTTCACATTCATGATAGTGTTGAAAATGTTCTCAAACACGTTCTTTTTTATGTGCATGATGTCAAGGTTATGACGGAGCAGATTGGTCTTCCAATAAGGAAGCTCCCAATAGATACTTCGCTTTACCCAATTATGGGTCAAATCAAAACTAGGAAACTTTTGCTTACCTAATTGAAGACTAAACACAATGTCACCGTACTCTGATACAACATTATGCAATTTTTCACTAAAAAGACACAGGGATGCAACATCTTTTTCAACTCTGCCAATAAAGAAATCTTTTTTGTTCTTTTTGTACCTGTGATTAAGTGGCAAAAACGGTGACAATAAAAAAAAGAAGCTTTACCTTCGTTTGCTAGCATGAGTGCCTTGTTGTTTTCCATGCAGTATATACATGCGAGTTTTCCATGCGTGCTCCAAACAGAAAGCATTCCATAAGCTGGAAAATCATTCATAATCCACATCAAAGCCGCCCTCATAAGAAAATTTTGTTTCCTCGATATATCATAAGTCAGAGCTCTAGAGGACCACAACTGTGCCAACTCATCAATCAACTGTTGAAGACGTTTATATTCCGCCTCAGGCTGTTTGGACCGGTATGACAGTAGATAAAAACATGAACTCCGGCCTCATACACATTCCCGGTGACAAGTTATAAATTGTGAGTATGACCGGCCAACAAGAATAGGGAGCAGCAAATGACCCAAATAGGTTGAATCCATTTGTACACAACCCAAGATGCACATTCCTTGATTCAACTAAAAAGTAATGATGCACATTGTTAAAGCGTTTCCACGCTTCGCCATCAGAAGGATGCACCATCGCACCATCACACCATCAATCGCATCATGTGCTTGGTGCCATGTCATGTGCTTAGTAATCATTGGTGATATGAATAACCTCTGCAGTCTAGGTGTGATCGAGAAGTATTTAAGTTTTTTATATGCCACTAGAGTCTTTCCCCTGCCAGTTCTGGGTTTGTAACAGGAATGCCTGCATGTCATGCACTCGGTCACTTCAGTATTTTCAAGGTAGTATAACATGAAGAAGTTAGGGCACATGTCGATTTTCTAGTATCCTAAATCGAGGGGTTTCATCATGAACTTCGCAACATAGAAGTTCTCTTTCAGACTATTCCCTTCAGGTAAAATGCTTTTTGCCCATTCAATAATTTTGTCATACCTGGCCTCACTCAATCCGTGATCTGACTTGATGGTGAACACCTGTGCCATGGCCGATAATTTACTGTGGTTTGTGCAGCCATCCCATTGGACAAATCATAATGGTTCGTCGGAATCTTTTCAACAAATCAAAAAAAACCTAGTTGCAACTACATTAGGTTTATTCTTCTATAATTGGACATTGACTGACATTACCTTGATTCATTTCATTGCATCCATAACCATATTTTTATAAGGATTAGTGTTGTCATTTGCTGCATCATGCATGTTGCTAACACTAGAAGTTGACCCAACCACCGTTTCTCCTATTCTCCTTTTACTAACAAATACTTCTCCATGTGTATACCAACACTGGTAATTCTCTATAAACCCTTTGTGTAGAAGATGCATCATTACAACATCTGGATGTATATACTTTTTATCTTGACACTTCCTGCATGGACACATAATACCGCCTCCAATAAAATTTCTGGGAATAGATGTTGTGAAATTAATAAAACCCTGAACCTCGTTACAATAATCCATCCTCCACAATCCTTGGGGTGAATCTCGAGACATCCATGAACGATCATCCATGACTCATATTGAACCTTTATAAAATTATGATGACATCATGTATTAATTAACTAAGTTAGGTAAATAAACTTGCAAAAATATTAGTTTACCTCGAGATTATCCAACAAACCAATCACAACTTCTCATAAATATTAAATATTCATTATCATTTATCAACATCAATACAAATTAATATATATAAATTTATAAAAATTACCACTCCGCCAATACCATTGATAAAACTTAAAACCGACCTATTAAGCAAGCTATTAATTATTTTCAAAACAGCACATGTAATTCGGTACTTCCATAAAGTTTTTAACAATTTACAAACAAATACAATCTTACAAAATCTAAAACAAAAAAATAACATGTATAAAATTATACATTCATATACTACAAGTTTGTTTTGAGAAATAACAATAAAACATATACATCTACTAACAAAATATATATACTAAAAAAACAATAAAATTGACATTTAAAAGTTAAAATTTAAAAAGATTGAATTACTTACAAAAATTGATAAAATCCATCGACAAATCAGAACACGGATGATGTGACCACAAAACTTCAAGAAATATAACTTGTTCTGCTGAGATGAGTGAGATTTTTGTTTGGGGGCTGGTTGTTTGCAGATGGGAAGAGTTTGAATTAGGAAGAAGAAGGATGAGAGGGTCGGCAGGCAGGGAATTATATTAACCTTTTCTAATGATTTCACAGATGGATAATTTCATTGGTGAGTCTGTCGGCTATTTTGATGAAAAAATCGACACATCATTGTACAGATCTGCCATATCTAATCCCTCGGTGATTCCGTTGGCATTTTAAATGGTGAACCGGTCACGTCACCGTACAGATCTGCCATTTCAAATCTGTCGGAATGTTTAACGATGAACCGGTCACGTCACTATACAGAGCTGTCATTTTTAATCCGTCGGTGATTCC
Source organism: Populus alba (assembly GCF_005239225.2). Classification (NCBI taxonomy): domain Eukaryota; kingdom Viridiplantae; phylum Streptophyta; class Magnoliopsida; order Malpighiales; family Salicaceae; genus Populus; species Populus alba. The sequence goes on along the minus strand of NC_133294.1, from coordinate 16,518,569 downwards.
ATCGAAAAATATCACCCCGCTAAAACCTCCACGTCAGCGACCCACTTTTTTTTTTTTTTTAATTCTGAACTTTTCATCTGTAATTCAGTCGATAACTACCGACGGATAGTGTCCGTCAGTAGTTACTGACTGAATTACAAACAAAAAAAAGTTCTGTCAGTAATTTTGACCTCAAATTACCAAAAAAAATTCCGTCGGTAAATCCGTTGCTATTAAGTGAATTTCTGGTAGTGATGCACTGGGTTTTTGTTCCAAATGCGTTTGACATTGTTGTAACTTATTTTTGGATCCTCACACCAAAATAAATATAGAAAAAAAATAAAAAAAAATATAGTCGGAAGAAAAATAAAAAAAAATAATAGCAGTGAAAAGAGGATGTTGGTGCGCCTAGAAAATGACTAAAATTAAATTGGTTGAGAAGGTTCAAAAATTGAAATTTGACAGTATTTTGTTGACTAATTAGAGCATTGTTGGCAAAAAAAATCAATTTGAAAAAGAAAAGTCTAAAATCAGATATTTATGGACTCAATTATATTTTATTAAAGGTTTAATTGAATTTATGGAGGGTTTGATTGCAATAAAAATTGATTTTGAAGTCAATTTGGGCTTAAATTGGAAGGAATTAAAGTTATGGGGTCAAATTATAATTTTTTAGAGTTAATTTGGTCAAATCATGAGCTTAATTGCATCAATATTGAAGTTTGATGGCCAATTAGGAACTTAATTGAACAACCCAAAACCAAAGACCAAACTGGAAAAGCGCTTAAATAGAGGGATTGTAATTATACCGAAATCAGAGACCAAATTGAAAAAAAATAGAAGTTTATTAATCAATTTGAGGGTCAAATTGCATAAATTTGAGACCAAGGATCAATGTGAAAAAGGCGACCATCTTCAGGGCCGGCAATTGAATTTGGCAGGGATGCAATTGAATTGATTTTTACAATCAAAATTGTAATTAAGGACTCGATTTAACAAACTAAAAATTAAGGACCGATGTGAGCTTTGACATGTTCATTAAAAAAAAAAAAGGAGAAGCCTAAAACGATGCAGTTTTGAACGACACTGTGGGCTTTCTTCTTCCCTTGGATGCGCAAAGCAGGGAAGAAAAAGATTTTTCTTCTCCCTATTTTTCACCGCTTTCTCTTTCAAAAAGATGCCGGCCAAGGACCCCCACTTTCCCAAAGCTTTCCACTTGTTGGAGAAAAGATAGGAGATGTGTCCCTCGGGTGGTGGAGGGGCAGTTGCACAGTGGCCGCCCCGTCCATATCTCTCCCCTATTTTTACCTATAAATACAGGGGAAACGAGGAGATAGAGAGAGAGAGCATAAGGGAGGTGGAAGACTGAAAAAAAATAATGAAGAAGCAAAGAAGAGAACAAAAAACTAAGAGAGAGAGAAAAAAAAAAGAGGAATAGAGAGATAGAAGAGAGGGCAAAATAGAGTTTTTATGTTGAATCAAGCTATCTAACCATCTGTTGTCCTTGTCTTGAACAGGGTAATTTCTGAGCCATCTACATAGAAACATTGCAAGGCGTTTGATTATTGAGTCATGGACAACACTGGAGGTGGTTCTTTCATGAGGAATAGGAGATTGGAGAGCTTCCTTGATACAAATTCCACTCCAAATGGGAAACAAACCCCAAAGATTTTGGTGAGGGAAGAAGTGATAAAAAGTCCCAAGAGTGATGTTTATGTTGAAGATGATGGGTGGATTTCTGCATTGATATCTTGTGTAAGGATTGTGGTTTGTTTTTTGTCAATGATGGTCACAACATTCATTTGGTCCTTGATCTTGCTCTTGCTCTTACCATGGCCTTATAAGATGATCAGGTAGGGAAATATTTATGGGCATGTCACTGGTAGAATGTTGGTAAGTGCCTTTGTTTTATTATATTAGTTTTTCATGCTTGCTTGTGCTCTAATTTTGAAGTTAATATTAATTCTGTCTTGTTGTGTTCAATGCATTTATTGATAAATTAATTTGTATCTTATAAACCTGCTGGTGATACCACCCTTACTTGTAATAAAATCACCCTGTTTCATGAGTGACACTTCTGTTTTTGCAGATCATATGGTACCCTTTATTTGGACAACTTTATGTATTGGCAAACCATCTTCGAATAGATCGCTCCAACCCTACTGCAGCTATTCAATCCATGAAGGAGGTTCTCCATCCACTTCTCCATGTTATTGATGATATCTCTAGTCTATACATCTAACCTGTGATTCTTGTGCTCAGGTGGCTCATGCAGTTGTGAAAAACAACCTGTCACTCGCCATTTTTCCTGAGGGAACTAGATCAAAAAATGGTCGATTCCTACCCTTTAAAAAGGTAAATACTTATCCAAAATGTGCTTTCACAATTTCATCATCACATTTTGGAATGATGCTTGATAGAGATTTTCAACCTTCCATGCATGCCTAGTGAGCTGCAAATGATTCCATCAGCAAGATCTGATTTCCTCTCTACTTTTGTCAAGTACTTCTTAGTTATATTACGAAGACCAACTTAAGAGATACAAGTATCGAATCATAATTCTTGCAGATAGAGCTATGAAGAATCCCTTTAGTTACTGAATTGTAACTTCGGATCTTTCTTTCCCAGATGTGGTTTTTGAAAACGTCTGTGTGCTGTCCATTGTGAATATATTATGCATCGCTCTTTTCCAAACTTCCATTCATACTATATAATTAACCAATTATGACTCCCTCCCCGTTTTCCGGTGTTCCTTGGCAGGGTTTTGTTCATTTAGCATTGCAAACGCGCCTCCCAATAGTTCCAATGGTCTTTATAGGGACCCATCATGCATGGAGGAAAGGCGGCTTACACGTTCGGCCAGCGCCTATAACAATCAACTATCTCCGGCCAATAAAAACTTGTGATTGGACAGAAGACAAGGTTAATGACTATGTCAGACTGCTCCATGACATATATATTGAAAACCTTCCAGAGGCACAAAGGCCTCTTCATTAGAAGGCACCAGAAACAGTCGCATTTCTTGTATTATGCATCCTTTTTGTTGCTCTGTCCTATCAAGATAATCCAAAGCCATCAGCCTCTCCAAAATCTGTTGCATCAAAATCCGACAATTCAAAGATAAAAGTTTATATACCTTTCGAAGACTGATGACGATTCCCTACTTTACACTCCAAGAGGCTACGAAAGGAAGAGAATATTCCATTCAGGGTGTACTACAATTGCTTTGTGACTAATACGAGGGGTAACATCCTTTTTTATTTAAGAGGGAAAAAATCAAACAAAAAATAATAGTAAAAAAAGCTTAGTTATAAAAAATTTAAAGTAGTAATTAAACAACATTAATTGAAAACTTAAGTGCCGGCGTTTGTTTTGGGTGGATGGCTCTGATCATTTTTAAATAAAGATAAAATATCATTGCGTGGAGAATTTGAGTATTTTCTCTAAATATTTTGATAAGTTATAAATAATATTAATCGTAGGGTTAAATGTTTTGTGTTAGCAAACAATTAAGAGGAAAAATAAGTGAGAGGTTTGAAAATACATTAAGTAACTAATTTTTTTATTTAAATCATGGATATTTTAAAAGAAAAAATGCAATAGAGTGAAAAAGACATCCTAATAGGTTTATCATCGAAATAAATAGGTTTGACCAAAGGATTTGGTGCTACTTTCAACAGAGGAGAAGCCAACATGCGGCTTTATTGTTGTGTTTCCCCATGTTGATGGATGTTGAAGCCACTTGAAAATGTCTACCTAATTCATATATTTTTCTTACGTGTGTATATGTGTAGATGTAACAGTTCCTAGTGTTAAAGAATAATATAAGTTATATTTTAGAATTTTATTTAATAATTTAAGTTATTGAGTTGAAATGATTCTTTGAAATATATCAGAGCCTAATAATGACCAAACGATTACGAGTTTTGAATCTCACTATTCCCATTTATTTAATAAAAATTAAGCACATGGTAGTATGAAATTGTGCAAGTTTTGAATACAAAAAGGTTTTCATTCAAAGAGGTGTGTTAGAAAATAATATAAATTATATCTTAGAACCTCACCTAATAACTTAAATTATTGAGTTGAGATGATTTTTTTAACACTCAAGTCTCAAGATTTAAATATTATGAGGGTTAATTTTTGAAAAAAAAACATTTAAATCATAAATATTTTTAACCTTATCAACAAAATTTAATAGAGTCAATAGTTTTTTGGAAAAGAAAATTAGGTCACAAATATTTATGTTTACTGTAAGAATTTAAATCTTATGTTGATCTGGTATTTAAAGTATAAAGTTTTAAAAGATAAAGGTAAAGTATTATCGTGCGGAGAATTGGAGTATTTTCTCTAAATATAATTGATAAGTTATAAATAATATATTAATCCTGGGGTTCAATGTTTTGTGTTAGTAAACAAGAGGAAAAATAAGTGAGAGGTTTGAAAATATATTAATTCACTATTCCTTTTTTATTTTCTACATCTTTTTAATGAGAAATAAAAACTATAGATTAAAATTAAATAGAATTTCTCCCTTAATGAAATCTTAAAAACGGAAAGTGAAATTAAAACTGCAAATGAAATAAATTAATAAATAGGCTGAATTAACATATTATTATTCTCCTTCGATGACAAGATAACATTTAAAATACTCCATTTTATTTATTCCATTTAATATCAATCTAATATTATTCGCAGTTGTACCAGAATCTGCTCTTATAATCTCTGTAGGGATACAAACAAGTGAATGCATGGAAAGCATAGGCAAATATATCGTCGTTTCTCATAGAACAATTGCTTAATTTCTTATTTAATAGATATAGAGCGGAAATTATTAATACGAGCTAGTTCAAAGAGACAAGAACCTAATTACTTAATCTGCTACAACATGAAATTAATGTCCCTCGGCCATTGCCGGCTTTGATCATCGATCTGCATCCCTAACCTTGAGGAGCACAAGCCACAGCTTCTGATCACGCCTGAAAGAATAGACTTGGACAATATCATCCACCTTTAGTGCTCCCGCATTCCTATCCAAAACATCATTCCAATTGGAGGTTAACACATAGGAAACGGTGCTATTAATCTGCCACCTCCTCAGCCTCATTGTGCTTTGATGAACGTTACCACCTTCAAGACCCAGTTCCACTAGCTTCACTTCTGTGCTCTTGCTCTCGCTTCGGCACACCTCCTCCGTCTCCATTTTATTCAGAAACTCGTGGCCGCCCTTAATCTGATTCAAAGGCATTGAGAAGCGTTCCTGGTGCTTGTCCATGTCAGTCTTGAAGATTTGTTTCATTATCCTTAACTTGATTTCACTGTCACGGCCTTCTTGATAACTTATTGCTGATTTTATTTGAGAAGAGAAATCGGGTGGTGGATACAAACCCAGCTTCTTGAAATCCACCCGCTTTCCCACCCTCTTCCTCTTCTTTGATGATCTCTGTCGAAGATCATCTTCCACGTCGATCCCCTGGCTTTTCAAGACTCGCTTTCTGCCTGCTGTCTTTTTCTCCTGGCTACTTTTGATCTCCGTTCTCGGATCATCTTCTTGATCGAATAAGGTGCAGTGATTGCTTTTCCTGACAAGCTTGGGTCTACTTGCCCTTATTTTCTTCGGTGCGAGAATAGTTCCGAGTGGGTTTACAAATTCATCAATGCTGATAGTAGTGCTCTCGGCTTTTTTATCAGGACATTGGGTTTTCATGGAAGGAAACCCTAGTCTTCCACTTCCTCTTCTTTTCTTGGGTACGAAAACCCTACTGGTCAGGGTCTCCAAAAGCTGATATCTTTCGGCACTGGCAACCAGCTTGGACGGACCCCCGAATTCCTTCTCCAGAGGATTTGACGCTTCTTTTTCATATTCTGTTTCCTTACTAAGCCCTAGATAATATTCATCAACATCATCAAAATATGGATGATTGTTTATGCCACGCGTGAGCAACATCTTTCTATCTCTTCTTCAAGAAACACGAGAAGACAAAAATATGGCAAGAACTAAAAAATCAAGACTGCAAGGAGAGATTTAGAGACAAAACCAAGACACTTGAGAAAGTAGGTTATCTGGATGGCTATATTTATAGAGAGAGAGAGAGAGAGAGAGAGAGAGGAGCCAGGCAAGTAACAAATCCTTTTACAAACCGGATAGGTTAAGACAGCTAGCTGTCTTAGTTCATAGCTTTCCGAGAATAATCGGATACAATACGAATTAATTTGAATTTGTCCTAGTAAAAAAAGGTTTTCAACCGAAAAGGTTTCTCCCTACTACCATAAAAAAAGCTTCAGTTTGCAAGATTAGCATCTAAGATAGAAGGATCACAATGTGTTTCTACCTTCTCCAACTTAATACGAAAATACCGAAGTTATTTTTCAATTCTTTTGGCCAATTTATATTTAGTACGATGTGTTAGCCTTGAAATTTAAAAATAATAGATTTTTGTTTCTAATTATTTCCTTTGTATTTTCTCAAAACGCCTTGTAAATTAATAATAACATCAGTCTTTGGTTTTCACTTATATTTCAGGGGAAACAAATATATTCCTTGATTATATTTAACCTTCAAACATAATCCATTCATCTTAAGAGAATGTATTTCAACCTAGCTCTCCCATCTACATTTTGTCTCCTTACTATTCGAAAAATATGTTAAATAAAAAAAAGTAATAAAAATTTAATTGTTTATATCTCTCGTATAAAAATTTGTTTGCAATAATCTTGTACAAACTCTAAAATTAAAAATTTTTCTAATAGGTTTTTTTAGTGAAAATGTAGGCTTACCAACAAGGATTTTTTATAACCTTACCAATCTTCAGCATTCATAATTTTGTTTCTTTTAAATCCAACCTTTTGATAATTAGAAATTTTTTAAATAGAAAATATGCTTTAATCTATGATATAACGATCTAATAAAAAAAAAATTTAGAAAAAATTATCATTAAAAAATCATCATAATAAGAAATGTATCTATAAAAAGGATAACTATGAGTTAATTAATACTTCAATGCTTCGCTTGTCATAAACAACACTTATTATATAATCATTATGTCTGGATGGTTTTGTGAAAATGGATTTGGAATTTTTTTCGATCTAAGGTGGATCTCATCATGACATTTCTATACATCTCCCTTAGCAGTTGGTCTAACCAAGTCTTTAAATTCTTTTCAATAAGGTTCTTTATGCTACCTCCTAGGCTCTCTATGATGCTTTTTGAGCCCTCATGACATCGTAAACGTATAGTGAAAAGAAACTAGGATTTTATACAAATACCGAGGTTACAATCTAAACAGAATTTTATTTTGAATATTAATTCTATTATGAAAATAAGCTATTTTTTCTAAGGTAAATGGATAGATAATTTATAGTTTTTCTTACGAGACATTGCAAAATCATGCATGCACTGATGTTAATCTATTGTTTTAAATACTACTGTTGCGCTCAATTTGAAATGCAGACTCCTACGGTTAGGCTTTGTTTTTATTTTTTTTCCTATTTCAAAGGTTCTGCTACAGAGTTTAGATGTTCTTGTCCATAATTGTTGCTTTTTTTGTGGGTTTTTAGATTGTTTTTCCTTTCCCTTCACTATTTTGGGATATATAAACCATATCAATGCCTATTCATTTCCTTTCACAACCCTTTTGTGTTGTAGACTTGGTGTTTTGAAAATTTTAGTCTGATGCAGTATTTTGAACTTCTTAGCAGTTGATCATTCTTGGCACTGGGTTTTTGTTTTAAATGCGCTGGACATTGTTGTAACTTATTTTTAGGTCCTCGCATAATATATATATAGTTGGAAGACAAATAAAAAAAATAGTAGTAGTGAAAAGAGGATGTCAGAGCGCCTAGAAAATGGCTAAAATTATATTAGTTGAGGAGGTTCAAAAATAAAAAGATTGAAATTTGATAATATTTTGTTGACTAATTAGAGCATTGTTGATAAAAAAATTCAATTTGAGAAAAAAAAAGTTCAAAATCAGATATTTATGGACTCAATTATATTTTATTGAAGGTTTAATTGAATTTATAGAGGGTTTGATTGCAAGAAAATTTGATTTTGAAGTCATGTAATTTGGGCTTTAATTGGAAGAAATTAAAGTTTTAGGATCAAATTATAATTTTTGAGAGCTAATTTGGTCAAATCAAGGGCTTAATTGCATAAATATTGAAGTTTGATGGCCAATTCGAGACTTAATTGAAGAAATCCGAAACCACGGACCAAACTGGAAAGGCGCTTAAAAATAGGGGTTGTAATTAAATCAAATCAGAGGCCAAATTAAAGAAATTAGATGTTTATTGATCAATTGAGGGTCAAATTGCTTAAATTTGAGACCAAGGATTAATGTGAAAAAGACGGTTATCTTCAAGGCTGGCAATTGAATTTGACAGGAATGCAATTGAATTGATTTTTACAATCAAAATTGCAATTGAGGACTCGATTGAACAAACTAAAAATTGAGGACCGATGTGAACTTTGACATGTTCATTTAAAAAAAAAAAGAGAAGCCCGAAACGGTGTAGTTTTGAACAGCACTATGGGCCCTCTTCTTCCCCTGGACGCGCGAAGCAGGGGAAGAAGAAGATTTTTCTTCTCCCTATTTTTCACCGCTTTCTCTTTCAAAAAGACGCCGACCAAGGACCCCCACTTGCCCAAAGCTTTCCATATGTTGGAGAAAAGAGAGGAGAAGTGTCCCTTGGATGGTGGACAAGTGGTTACACAGTGGCCGTCTCTTCCATTTCTCTCCCCTGTTTTTGCTATAAATATAGGGGAGATGAGGAGATAGAGAGAGCACAAAGGTGGTGGAAGATCAAAAAAAAAATGAAGAATCAGAGAAGAGAACAAAAAAACTGAGAGAGAGAAAGAAAAGTAAAAAAATAGAGGAAGAAGAGAAGGAAAACAAAGAAAAAGAAAAGAAGAAAAAAAAACAAAGAGGAATAGAGAGAAAGAAGAGAGGAGCAGATTAGGGATATAGAGGAGAGAACCGGGAGAGGAAAAAAAAAGAAAAAGAGAAAGAAAAAAACAGAGAGAGAGAGGAAGAAACAGTGAGAACCATCATCACCTGCACCTCCACCGTTGCCAACAACGGTGTCCTGCCACCTCAACAGTTGCTAGCAACACCATGAGCCACTGCATGCCAGCCTTCTTCCCTATTTTCCTCCATCTCCTTCTTCTTCTTCTGCATTTTCTTCTCCATTGTTCACGCTGCATGTGAACAACGAAGAGGCCCTTTATTTAATGGGCTGGTAGCGCCGGCCCAACCCATGGATCTTGGGTCGTGTCCGGTCCCGCCCAACAATGGTGGGCCGGGTTATGTGTGTGTGTGTGTGTGTTTTTAAAATTTTACAATTTCCACGTGTTTTGTTTTATGCCATTTTGAGTAATATCGGACAATATTTTTATGTTGCTAAAAATACAAAATTCGATAATACAATACTCGTTTTTTGTCAAAACTTTCAAAATTGAAAAAAATATATGTTTATGCAAACGGCCAAGTGTCTTAAAGGTAAAAAATCATATTGTGTTTTTTATACACAAAAAAACAATATTTTAGAATGCATTTTGACTTTAATAACTATTTTATTAAAGTCACGAGAACATTGATTAAAATTTCAAAAACAACAAAAATTTTATTTTATTTGTATTTTGGTATCTAGGGCACGACATTACACGTAATATGTATTTCAAATATATATATATATATATATATTTTAATGCTAGAATGGTTAAGTTTTACCCTATTAAGATAAGAATCTCCTTATTGAGGAGAGCTTTTCTTGAATCTTAGACAGACAAAACCAACAATTAGAAAACACAATCAAACCTTAGATTTTTGATCAGATAAATAAAATAATGCAGCTTATCTTTGGTAGGGTGTGTTTGGGATGCTAATACATTCTCTTTACAGAATCAGTCTTTGTACTCGATTTCTGAGACTAGTTAAGGTTCATAGTAATCAAATATTAGGTAGCGATTTCCATTCTATTTTTACTGATAAGAGACAAGAATTTTTTTATCTTTTTATATTTAATAAATAGACCATTATATATTTTTTTTTGGAGTGGTAAATAATTCGTCACGATGCCGTAGAAGTGCGAAAGAAACATAGGACTTTCTGCGAACATTTTCTACAATCGTTCCTTCCATTCCTCTTGCTCAGTTTTCGATGTAATTTGCTTCTATGAAAGTAATAATTTGCCACCAGATTATTAATTTTTCAATAGACAGTACGTACTACGCTGCTATGAAACATTTGACTTATTTTTTTCTGGTGAATTATATGAACACATCATGAAGAAATCATCAATCATTAATTTATTTTATTTGAGAAACATATAAAGAATCATATAAAGAACTTCTAAATATATTTTTCAAACTCAATAATATTATAAAAAAGTTATTATTTTATTTTTATTTTTATTTTAATTCTTGGCTGGAGAAGAAGCAGAAGAAAACATGAAAACTGACATGTCATACAGTCAAATAAACATGGATCATTTATTTCCAAACTCATGGTCTGCGTGCTTCTGTTGTCAAAATGTAAGAGTGTGTATTGTTTAGGTTATAATAGATAAGGGAAGTAAAGAGAATGATTAATTAATTTTGTTTAGGTTACAATAAATAAGGCAAGTAAAGCAAAATCTTGTAGGAGTTATATAGGGAAAAAAAGAATTTATTTAATTAAAACTCCATTCTCTTATTCATGTATTTATTTTTTATTTTAACAAAAACATGTAGCTTTTTATTAGTGGAATGATTTTTTAAATAAGAACTTATCATGGTATGATAAGCGAGTTTCAATTAAAGAACAAAAAAACATGTCTTAATTGTTTTCATGTGACCATATAAAAAATATAAAAAAAATTAATTTGAGAAAATCAAATAAGAATATACAATAAAGATTAAAAAAAATAGACGTTTTAATCCATTGAATATTAATGAGAAATTGTTTGAGGAAAAGTTTATATATATAATTATTGCTAGTATTGCCATAAAAAATCTTTAATCTTATAGCTCATTAAATACTTTTATAGCTCTGTCTATGTACTGCCATGTTCTTGAACTTTCTTTGATTTGGTATCCATAATTTTCTTTGAGATATCATTCTTGGTAGGTATGGTTTGGTGGGTCTTCGTCAAAATTGTTTCTTTTCGGCTTCTGGTTTTTATTGTGTGCCACATAAACTTCTACTAGCTATATGAATATAATAAGGCATTGACTTGGCTGGACTTTAAAGACTCCTCTTCGCATCTCTTTGCTTTCTTACTGTCTCTGTTTCTTTATCTTTTTGGATTAGAAAGACGATGGTGCTAGTTGTTTATTTTCATTTTCGTGGAAACCAAACAGAAAGTTATTTGTTCTGCTGATTGGTTTCTACTGGTCTCATCTTCTCTCGCTGACTCGGTTTCCATGAGTGTTGACTAGCTGTTTGTCTCTTCTTCCCTTTATATAAAGTTTAGTTCTACCCTTCACTTTCCTGCACCTTCTCAGCGACCAGATACATCGGTTTATGTTGAATCAAGCTGTCTAACCATCTGCTGTCCTTGTCTTGAACAGGGTAATTTCTGAGCCATCTACATAGAAACATTGCAAGGAGTTTGATTATTGAGTCATGGACAACACTGGAGGTGGTTCTTTCATGAGGAATAGGAGATTGGAGAGCTTCCTTGATACAAATTCCACTCCAAATGGGAAACAAACCCCAAAGATTTTGGTGAGGGAAGAAGTGGTAAGAAGTCCCAAGAGTGATGTTTATGTTGAAGATGATGGGTGGATTTCTGCATTGATATCTTGTGTAAGGATTGTGGTTTGTTTTTTGTCAATGATGGTCACAACATTCATTTGGTCCTTGATCTTGCTCTTGCTCTTACCATGGCCTTATGAGAGGATCAGGCAGGGAAATATTTATGGGCATGTCACTGGTAGAATGCTGGTAAGTGCCATTGTTTTATTATATTAGTTTTTCATGCTTGCTTGCGCTCTAATTTTGAAGTTGATATTAATTCTGTCTTGTTGTGTTCAATGCGTTTATTTATGAATAAATAATTAATTAACCATCAAGAAAAGCAGAATGAACGTTTGTGTTTGAATCCTGAGAAAATGGAGGGAGAAAACAAAGGGAAATCTCTGCACTTCATGAATTTCTCTCTGTTTCTCTGTTTCATGATTTTATTTTATTTTATTGAGTTCCCAGATAATCAAATGATGGTCCAGCAAACAACATTGCCTTTTAAAAGTGATTGGTAAAAATTGCTCGGTGTTTTCTTGACAACTTATTAATTATTCTCTGCTATATCTATAAAATGTGCATCAAATTATGAACTTGTTATTGCGGTTGCTTATATAGGGCTCTATCATCAAAAGATTCAATCTTCATGTTTGCATCCAGAATATTAAATTTTGCTCTCAAACTGAATTTATGCAAATGTTATATATAAGGTACATAACAAATGAGTTTTTTGGGTTTATCCTAGGGAGAGGCACCTCTTTTCTCTGTTGCTCAAAAGTGGTCCGGGGCTTGGTGTTTTGATTATAGGGACATATCTCCTGCAGATTTTTGAGAAATATACGGTGCTCACAAAACAAGACAGAATAAGCTTCATGAACAATTTCAGCAATGTAGAACTTAATCTATAATGTTAACGAGCAGATGAGTGTTAGTTGAATCTATAATGAAGAATCCATTGTGGAAGATTAAATGAACAGGCACTTAATCTAGTGGAAGAAAATGTTAACGAGCTTCTGGTAAGCTGTTCTCAGAGCTAGCTGATCCTGGAAATGGAACCTTTGACTGCTTTGGAGTGAGATGAGTGTTAGTTGTGTTGAAGAAATGAGGCCATCTAAAAGTACACAATTTGCATTGCAGATGTGGATCTTGGGGAATCCTATCAGGATTGAAGGCACTGAATTTTCAAATGAGAGGGCCATTTATGTCTGCAATCATGCTTCTCCTATAGACATTTTCCTTATGATGTGGCTGACTCCCACGGGCACTGTTGGCATTGCAAAGAAAGAGGTATGCATTCAGCTATCTGGTGACGATTCGTCTTGATAAATTAATCTGTATCTTATAAACTCTGTTTATGTGCAGAAACCACCCTTCTGGGTGCTACCTCCTTACTTGTAATAAAATCACCCTGTTTCATGAGTTATGACATTGTTAGAATGTGTATCTGACCTCATAACTGACACTTCTGTTTTTGCAGATCATATGGTACCCTTTATTTGGACTACTTTATGTATTGGCAAACCATCTTCGAATAGATCGCTCCAACCCTACTGCAGCTATTCAATCCATGAAGGAGGTTCTCCATCCACTTCTCCATGTTATTGATGATATCTCTAGTCTATACATCTAACCGGTGATTCTTGTGCTCAGGTAGCTCTTGCAGTTGTGAAAAACAACCTGTCACTAATCATTTTTCCTGAGGGAACTAGATCAAAAAATGGACGATTACTACCCTTTAAAAAGGTAAATACTTGTCTATTTTCCTGAACAAAATGTGCTTTCACAATTTCATCATCACATTCTGGAATGATGCTGAACATGAGAAATTATTTCCCACCTGACATCATTTTCGTATAACGTGTTCTATATATATGTTGCAATTCTGTTGTAAGACTTTAATTGTTCATTGAGAAAATGCTTCAGTGATAAATTTCCTTGCTTGATAGAGATTTTCAACCTTCCATGCATGCCTAGTGAGCTGCAAATGATGCCATAAGCAAGATCTGATTTCCTCTCTGCTTTTGTCAAGTACTTCTTAGTTATACAAGTATCGAATCATAATTCTTGCAGATAGAGCTATGAAGAATCCCTTTAGTTACTGAATTGTGGTTTTTGAAAACGTCTGTGTGCTGTCCATTGTGAATATATTATACATCGCTCTTTTCCAAACTTACATTCATACTATATAATTAACCAATTATGACTCCCTCCCCGTTTTCCGGTGTTCCTTGGCAGGGTTTTGTTCATTTAGCATTGCAAACGCGCCTCCCAATAGTTCCAATGGTCTTTACAGGGACCCATCATGCATGGAGGAAAGGCGGCTTACACGTTCGGCCACCGCCTATAACAGTCAAGTATCTCCGGCCAATAAAAACTGATGATTGGACAGAAGACAAGGTTAATGACTATGTCAGACTGCTCCATGACATATATGTTGAAAACCTTCCAGAGGCACAAAGGCCTCTTCATTAGAAGGCACCAGAAACAGTCACATTTCTTATATTATGCATCCCTTTTTGTTGCTCTGTCCTATCAAGATAATCCAAAGCCATCAGCTTCTCCAAAATCTGTTGCATCAAAATCCGACAATTCAAAGATAAAAGTTTATGTACCTTTCGAAGATTGTTGACGATTCCCTACTTTACACGCCTTGTACTAGCTAGCTCCAAGAGGCTGCGGAAGGAAGAGAATAATCCATTAAGAAGAATAGGCCCGATTGTTTACTAGATAGTAATTTTTTTTTTAAAGTAAATTCTGAAAAAATAAATTATTTTCTGATATTTGGTAGTGTAATGAAAAATTAATTAAATAACACTTTCCAGTGTTTGGTTATGTCATGAAAAATGAGCTGGAAAATAACTTATTAATATTTTATTTTTCTCAAGTTTATTAAAATAATGAGGAAAGAATCTTACAAATTAAAAAGTTGAATGAGAATGAAATTGAAAAAAAATATAATTTCATAAATTATCTTAAATAAAATAAATAATAATCAAAATAATAGAGATCAAATCTAAAAAATTTAAAAAAAAAATGAAAGATGAAGAAATTAAAATATTAATAATTAACATTTTATAAATTATTTCAAATAAAATAAGTAACAATAAAAAAAAATGAGGATCAACTTTAATAGATAAAAAATTTCAATAAAAAAATGATTAGGAATTAAAAGCAAATAGCAATTATAAAAATAATGATCAAAGTTAATATAAAAATTAAATTTAAAGAGATGAAATTGAAAAATAAATATTCAAAACAAAATATATATATATATATATATATATATATATATATATATATATATATATATATATATATATAGCAATCAAAAGTTTGAGAATAAAATTTGATATAATCAGCAAATAATGATATTTTTAAATTTTTCACAATTTCTAGAAAGTGTTTTCCGCCTAAATTTTCTAGGAAAACACTTTTTTTGAAAACCAAGCCAAATTTTTCTTTGACTGGAAAGTGTTTTCCGTTGACCAACTTTTCTAATGTCAAACAAACATAAAAAGTTTGGAAAGTGATTTTTCGAAAACCACTTTCTAGAAAACAAACACAGCCAAAAGGAAAAACACTTTCCTGAAAACCAAACCAAATTTTTCTTTGACTGAAAAATGTTTTCCGTTAACCAACTTTTCTAATGGCAAACCAAACTAAATCTTAAGCTATTGAGTTGAGATAAAAAATTTTAACACTCAGGTCTCTAGATTTAAATATTATGAGGTTAATTTTTGAAAAAAAAACATTTAAATCATAAATATTTTTACCTTATCAACAAAATTTAATAGAGTCAATGTAAGTTTTTTGAAAAGAAAATTAGGTCACAAATATTTATATATGTTTACTGTAAGAATTTAAATCTTATGTTGATATGGTATTTAAAGTATAAAGTTTTAAAAGATAAAGTTAAAGTATTATCGTGCGGAGAATTGGAGTATTTTCTCTAAATATAATTGATAAGTTATAAATAATATTAATCGTGGGGTTCAATGTTTTGTGTTAACAAACAAGAGGAAAAATAAGTGAGAGGTTTGAAAATATATTAATTCACTATTCCTTTTTTATTTTCTACATCTTTTTTAATGAGAAAGATAAAAACTATAGATTAAAATTAAATAGAATTTCTCCCTTAATGAAATCTTAAGAACGGAAAGTGAAATTAAAACTGCAAATGAAATAAATTAATAAATAGGCTGAATTAACATATTATTATTCTCCTTCGTTATGACAAGATAACATTTAAAATACTCCATTTTATTTATTCCATTTAATATCAATCTAATATTATTCGCAGTTCTACCAGAATCTGCTCTTATAATCTCTGTAGGGATACAAACAAGTGAATGCATGGAAAGCATAGGCAAATATATATCGTCGTTTCTCATAGAACAATTGCTTCTTATTTAATAGATATAAAGCGGAAATTATTAATACAAGCTAGTTCAAAGAGACAAGAACCTAATTACTTAATCTGCTACAACATGAAATTAATGTACCCTCGGCCATTGCCGGCTTTGATCATCGATCTGCATCCCTAACCTTGAGGAGCACAAGCCACAGCTTCTGATCACGCCTGAAAGAATAGACCTGGACAATATCATCCACCTTTAGTGCTCCCGCATTCCTATCCAAAACATCATTCCAATTGGAGGTTAACACATAGGAAACGGTGCTATTAATCTGCCACCTCCTCAGCCTCATTGTGCTTTGATGAACGTTACCACCTTCAAGACCCAGTTCCACTAGCTTCACTTCTGTGCTCTTGCTCTCGCTTCGGCACACCTCCTCCGTCTCCATTTTATTCAGAAACTCGTGGCCGCCCTTAATCTGATTCAAAGGCATTGAGAAGCGTTCCTGGTGCTTGTCCATGTCAGTCTTGAAGATTTGTTTCATTATCCTTAACTTGATTTCACTGTCACAGCCTTCTTGATAACTTATCGCGGATTTTATTTGAGAAGAGAAATCGGGTGGTGGATACAAACCCAGCTTCTTGAAATCCACCCTCTTTCCCACCCTCTTCCTCTTCTTTGATGATCTCTGTCGAAGATCATCTTCCACGTCGATCCCCTGGCTTTTCAAGACTCGCTTTCTGCCTGCTGTCCTTTTCTCCTGGCTACTTTTGATCTCCGTTCTCGGATCATCTTCTTGATCGAATCTGGTGCAGTGATTGCTTTTCCTGACAAGCTTGGGTCTACTTGCCCTTATTTTCTTCGGTACAAGAATAGTTCCGAGTGGGTTTACAGATTCATCAATGCTGATAGCAGTGCTCTCGGCTTTTTGATCAGGACATTGGGTTAACGTTTTCATGGAAGGAAACCCTAGTCTTCCACTTCCTCTTCTTTTCTTGGGTACGAAAACCCTACTGGTCAGGGTCTCCAAAAGCTGATATCTTTCGGCACTGGCAACCAGCTTGGACGGACCCCCGAATTCCTTCTCCAGAGGATTTGACGCTTCTTTTTCATATTCTGTTTCCTTACTAAGCCCTAGATAATATTCATCAACATCATCAAAATATGGATGATTGTTTATGCCACGCGTGAGCAACATCTTTCTATCTCTTCTTCAACAAATACGAGAAGACAAAAATATGGCAAGAACTAAAAAATCAAGACTGCAAGGAGAGATTTAGAGACAAAACCAAGACACTTGAGAAAGCAGGTTATCTGGATGGCTATATTTATAGAGAGAGAGAGAGAGAGAGAAGCCAGGCAGGTAACAAATCCTTTTACAAACCGGATAGGTTAAGACAGCTAGCTGTCTTAGTTCATAGCTTTCCGAGAATAATCAGGATACAATACGAATTAATTTGAATTTGTCCTAGTAAAAAAAGGTTTTCAACCGAAAAGGTTTCTCCCTCCTACCATAAAAAAAGCTTCAGTTTGCAAGATTGGCATCTAAGATAGAAGGATCACAATGTGTTTCTACCTTCTCCAACTTAATACGAAAATACCGAAGTTATTTTTCAATTCTTTTGGCCAATTTATATTTAGTACGATGTGTTAGCCTTGAAATTTAAAAATAAGAGATTTTTTTTTCCAATTATTTCCTTTGTATTTTCTCAAACGCCTTGTAAATTAATAATAACATCAGTCTTTAGTTTTCACTTATATTTCAGGGAAACAAATATATTCCTTGATTATAGTCAACCTTCAAACATAATCCATTCATCTTAAAAGAATGTATTTCAAACCTAGCTCTACCATCTACATTTTGCCTCTTTACTATTTGAAAAAAATATTAAATAAAAAAAAAAGTAATAAAAATTTAATTGTTTATATCTCTAGTATAAAATTTGTTTTCAATAATCTTGTACAAACTCTAAAATTAAAAATTTTCTAATAGTTTTTTGTATGAAAATGTAGGCTTACCAACAAGGATTTTATAATCTTACCAATCCTCAACATCGTAAATTTGTTTCTTTTAAATCCAATCTTTTGGCAATTAAAAATTTTTTAAATAGAAAATATACTTTAATATCTGATATAACGATTTGATAAATTCTTTTTTAGAAAAAATTCTCATTAAAAAATCATTATAATAAAAAACATATCTATGAAAAAGATAACTATGAGTTAATTAAGAATTCAATGCTTCGCTTGTCAAAAACAACACTCTTCATGTAATCATCATGTCTGGTGGATCTCTAAGCACATCTCTCTCGTCATGACATTTATATACATCTCCCATTGGTGGTTGATCTACTGGGCTCTCTATGATGCTTTTTGAGCCCTATTGGGATGACGTATAGTGAAAAGAAACTAGGTTTTTACAAATACTGAGGTTACAACCTTATACAGAACTTTATTTTGAATATTAATTCTATTATGAAAATAAGCTTCTTCTTTTTTTTAAGGTAAATGGATAGATAATTTATAGTTTTTGCTTACGAGACATTGCAAAATCATGCATGCACAAGTATCTTTTAGATACACTAGCTAGAAGATGTTGATCTGTTGTTTTAAATACTACTGTTGCGCTCAATTTGAAATGCAGACTCCTACAGTTTTCATTTTTTTTCATATTTCAAAGTTTCTGCTACAGACTTTAGATGTTCCTGTCCATAATTGTTGCTTTTTCTATGGGTTTTTAGATTGTTTTTCCTCTCCCTTCACTATTCTGGGCTATTTAAACCATGTCAATGCCTATTCATTTCCTTTCACAACCCTTTTGTGTTGTTTACTTGGTGTTCTGAAAAATTCTATGTGTTGTTTACTTGCTGATGCAGAGTCTTTTCTGCTTCTTAGCAGTCGATCATCTTCTGCAAATCGTTCCTTCCATTCCTCTTGCTCAGTTTTCGATGTATTTGCTCCTATGAGAGTAGGTGGACTGCCATGCACCAGATTATTAATTTTTCAATAGATTATGCTTCAATGAAACAATATTTGACTTATTTTTTTCTGGTGAATTATATGAACACATTATGAAGAAATCGTCATGTCGAACTATCTATCATCATTATTTTATTTTATTTGAGAAACATATAAAGAAAAAATATAAAGAACCTCTAAATATATTTTTCAAACTCAATAATATTATAAAAAAAATATTATTTTATTTTTATTTTATTTTAATTCTTGGCTGGAGAAGAAGAAGAAGAAAACATGAAAACTGACATGTCAAATAAACGTGGATCATTCATTCATCAAAGCAATACGAGTCACATCTTCCCCTTCATTTATTTCCAAACTCTCAACTTCCACCCAAACACGACCCCGCTAAACATTTAAGGATTTATTTTCTTATTTTTTAAGAATAAAATAAAATTACCAGTGAAAACGTTTCACTCATGGTCTGCATGCTCCTGTTGTCATGATAGCTAGTGAAGAGAGTGATTAATTAATTTTGTTTAGGTTATAATAAACGTTTCACTCTGGTTTTTATTGTGTGCACATAAAATTCTACTAGCTATATGAATATAATAAGGCATAGACTTGGCTGGACTTTAAAGACTCCTCTCGTGTCTCTTTGCTTTCTTGAGCACTGAAAGATAAGCAAAGGTTGCCTTACTGTCTTTGTTTGGTGCTAGTTGTTTATTGTCATTTTCGTGGAAACCAAACAGAAAGTTATTTGTTCTGCAGATTGGTTTCTACTGGTCTCATCTTCTCTCGTTGACTCGGTTTCCATGAGTGTTGACGAGCTGTTTGTCTCTTGTTCTGTTCTACTGAGTTTCTTGATATTTTGGCTGGGAATAAATTTACCTCCTTTTGCTTGCCTGGAAAGTTGAGGGAAAGAACTGAAATAATCTAAAGCGCTTTAGGATTTATTTTTCCAGTTTACTTCTACCCTTCACTTCCCTGCACTTTCTCATCGGTTTATGTTGATCAAGCTGTCTAACCATCTGTTGTCCTTGTCTTGAACAGGGTAATTTCTGAGACATCTACATAGAAACATTGCAAGGAGTTTGATTATTGAGTCATGGACAATACTGGAGGTGGTTCTTTCACGAGGAATAGGAGATTGGAGAGCTTCCTGGATACAAATTCCACTCCAAATGGGAAACAAACCCCAAAGATTGTGGTGAGGGAAGAAGTGGTAAAAAGTCCCACGAATGATGTTTATGTTGAAGATGATGGGTGGATTTCTGCATTGATATCTTGTGTAAAGATTGTGGTTTGTTTTTTGTCAATGATGGTCATAGCATTCATTTGGTCCTTGATCTTGCTCTTGCTCTTACCATGGCCTTATGAGAGGATCAGGCAGGGAAATATTTGTGGGCATTTTACTGGTAGATTGGTGGTAAGTGCCATTGTTTTTTTATATTAGTTTTTCATGCTTGCTTGTGCTCTAATTTTGAAGTTGATATTAATTCTGTCTTGTTGTGTTCAATGCATTTATTTACGAATAAATAATTAATTGACTATCAAGAAAAGCAGAATGAACTTTTGTGTTTGAATCCTGAGAAAATGGAGGGAGAAAACAAAGGGAAATCTTTGCACTTCATGAATTTCTCTCTGTTCCTCTGTTTCATGATTTTATTTTATTTTATTGTTTTAATGAAATGATGGTCCCAAATTTTTCTTGCTTCTCCAGCAAACAACATTGCCTTTTAAAAGTGATTGGTAAAATTGTCTGGTGTTTTCTTGACACCATGTTAATTATTCTCTGCTATATCTATAAAATGTGCATCAAATTATGAACTTGTTATTGTGGTTGCTTAGGGCTCTATCATCAAAAGATTCAATCTTCAAGTTTTCATCCAGAATATTGCATTTTGCTCTCGTACTGAATTTATGCAAAATGAGAACTTAATGAAGAACATAATCTATAATGCTAGAAGAATCCATTGTGGAAGATTAAATGAGCAGGCACCTAATCTAGTGGAAGAAAATGTTAACGAGCTTCTGATAAGCTGTTTTCAGAGCTAGCTGATCCTGGAAATGGAACCTTTGACTGCTTTGGAGTGAGATGAGTGTTAGTTGTGTTGAAGAAATGAAGGCACTGAATTTTCATTGCAGATGTGGATCTTGGGGAATCCTATCAGGATTGAAGGCACTGAATTTTCAAATGAGAGGGCCATTTATGTCTGCAATCATGCTTCTCCTATGGACATTTTCCTTATGCTATGGTTGACTCCCACGGGCACTGTTGGCATTGCAAAGAAAGAGGTATACATTCAGCTATCTGGTGACGAATCATTTTGATAAATTAATCTTTATCTTATAAACCTGCTAGCGACACCACATCCAGATTGATAAGCTCTATTAGCGTGCAGAAACCACCTTGTAATAAAATCACCCTGTTTCATGAGTGATGACATTGTTAGACTGTGTATGTGACCTCATAAATGATACTTCTGTTTTTGCAGATCATATGGTACCCTTTATTTGGACAACTTTATGTATTGGCAAACCATCTTCGAATAGATCGCTCCAACCCTACTGCAGCTATTCAATCCATGAAGGAGGTTCTCCATCCACTTCTCCATGTTATTGATGATATCTCTAGTCTATACATCTAACCTGTGATTCTTGTGCTCAGGTCACTCGCCATTTTTCCTGAAGGAACTAGATCAAAAAATGGTCGATTACTACCCTTTAAAAAGGTGCTTTCACAATGTCATCATCACATTCTGGAATGATGCTGAACTTTAGAAATTATTCCCCACCTGACATCATTTCTGTGTAACGTGTTCTATGTATACGTTGCAATTCTGTTGTAAGACTTTAATTGTTCATTGAGAAAATGCTTCAGTGATAAATTTCCTTGCTTGATAGAGATTCTCAACCTTCCATGCATGCCTAGTGAGCTGCAAATGATTCCATCAGCAAGATCTGATTTCCTCTCTGCTTTTGTCAAGTACTTCTTAGTTATATTACAAGTATCGAATCATAATTCTTGCAGATAGAGCTATGAAGTTAAGAGAAGAATCCCTTTAGTTACTGAATTGTAACTTCGGATCTTTCTTTCCCAGATGTGGTTTTTGAAAACGTCTGTGTGTTGTCCATTGTGAAGATATTATACATCGCTCTTTTCCAAACTTGCATTCATACTATATAATTAACCAATTATGAATCCCTCCCTGTTTTTGGGTGTTCCCTTGCAGGGTTTTGTTCATTTAGCATTGCAAACGCGCCTATAACAGTCAAGTATCTCCGGCCAATAAAAACTGATGATTGGACAGAAGACAAGGTTAATGACTATGTCAGACTGCTCCATGACATATATGTTGAAAACCTTCCAGAGGCACAAAGGCCTCTTCATTAGAAGGTACCAGAAACAGTCACACTTCATGGTTGAGGCATTTCTTTTTTGTAATTTAATAGTCTTGGAAAGTCCCATGCTAATAGCTATTAAAAATAATGGGAAGATTATTTCATGGTTAATAGAAATAATACCTATTAAATAAATGAACATACTGGAAGAATATTTCCTGATTAATGAAATTTATGTCTTGTTAAATTGTTAATGAAAATGCCAAAAAATTATTTTTTGGTTAATGGAAATAATTCCATATTAAATGGACTTGTTGAAAGATTATTTCCTTATTAATAGAAATAATGCCATGTTGAAATGGGCACAATAGTTGAACTATTTTCTTTTTTTTTTTACCTGAACTTCAGATATCAGATATAATTTCCTACTTAGTAGGCAACTTTAGAAAGTCATATCCTGATTAATGAAGAATATATCTTGTAAAGGATTGGCAAAAATAAAATTTAAATCAAATTAATATATTGACGATAAGTATTTCATTCAATGAGCTAGTGTGTATATTATTGTGTATGCATGCTTTAAATAGCCATTATTTAAATCATGTATTATTAATAAGTGTAAATTTTCTAGTTTTTACCAAATGGTCACATGTTATTTAAATATGTTGTTAGATAAAACACCCTCGAGCTGGAAAGTAGAAGCATAAATGAAAATCCTTGTTTTAAGTTAATTTTTGCATTGAAAATATTGATATTATGTTTTATATCACCTGTAAGTTAAGAAATTTTAAAATGGTTAAATTATTGTTTTGTCGGGTATGTAATTAAGAACAATACCCTTACTTTAACTGGTAATATAGTTTTGTTGTATTTATATTTGAATTTGTTTGTGTCCTAAAAAAATTAATGTTATTGCAAATAAATTAGTTTTAAATATTATATATGCAATCATACAATGTTAACTAAAAAAAATGAAAAATAAAACTACAGGGGATATGAAAATTAATATGTTTAGTAGAGTTGCGATGCTTATTTATATTGGGATGAGTTTGTGGTTATTATTTATAGGTTTTGATTTTCAATCGATAACTTGGTATTAAAAATATAAAGAAGACTCTGCTAAAATTTTTAGAAAATATTTATTTGAAGAGAGACCAATTAACTCTTTTAAATAACTTTTGTTTGGGGCCTTAACATTTATAAATACTGGTGCAACAAGTTCCCACCTTAAGCATTGTAATGTATTTTTCTTGAGTGTATCAATCATAAAAAAAAAAAATGTAAAGATATTATCATCCTCCGACTTGATAAATTTTTATTATAATGGATGTTGTTTTTATAAAGATAATATGTATTTATCCTCTGAGTTTGAACTTTAAAGGGAGTTTTGGAAGAAGATTCATACTCTAAATTATGATTTTCTATATATAAATTTGGATTTAAAGATTGATGATTCACATACTAAACTCGATAATTAAAAAAAGGTGAATTGAGTTTGAAAAATGTAGTTTTAATTCACAAACTGAACTAGATAATTAAGAAGAAGGTGAATTGAGTTTGAATGATATAGTTTTAAACTAAAGTTATGATGAACACCTACAAGTCGAAGCTATGACTCTAATAAAAAAATTTCTCAATTTAGAATTCATTGTAATTAATATACAAAATCAATCAATTCTTGAGTTAGTCTAAGTAGTTAAAAGATTATTACATCATCACACCAAAGGTATTCCAAACTTTATAAGAAAGTCAAATATTTAAAGATTCATTGTGTGTTTAACTGTCTTTTGTCAAAATCAATTATGAATATGTTAAATAATTAATGTATAGTTCCAAAATGGTACATTTAAAGGGCATTTATTTTGCATAAAGCTTTATACAGGAAATTCCTTTTTTATATAATAATACTTTTTTTGTTGATAAATATTTTCAAGTCTTAAAATTTAGTATATATTTTACAATAACAATCAATTCACCATATAATCTAACTTTTTTAATTACCATCACATCATTATCTTGTTATAACATCACGTGACGTTGTTATAGAGTATTGATAGAAAAGTTGGTGGAAACACTTGATAGGAAGTTTTTAAAAAAAATTGTGTATTTAAACAAAACAAATAAATTAGCATACTTGATTAAAAGAACACGTCAAATTAATGTATTAATAGTGTAATTATCTGATTAGTATATCCATTGACTTCTTTTCCTAATATTATTTCAATTGATTTATATAATCATTTTAACTCATACCATGGTCATATGAATAAAAATATATATAAATAAAGTGTTGAATGCATATCCTTTAAAGAGTTGTAATTTTTTACAAAAAAAAAATTAGCTAGATAACTTGCTTGTAATACGCTGCAAATTGAATCAAATATTTTTTAAACATTAAAAAAAAAAAAAAAAAGAATGTGCAGGGTGCGAGGAACTCTTTGATATTGTCATTAAACCTGATCTAGTGGGTCAATCTTAAAACCTCATGTCATGATTTCTTGCTTAGTCTAAATTTCAAATTAAATTGTGTAAGAGTTACCCTAACATAACCCAGTCGACTCGACAGGTCTAAAAGCAACTCTAACAATCAATAAAAACATAGTTTGACTATAAAAAAAAATCTAATATGACATTTTTTTTTTCTAAACATTGTGATAACAATATATTAATTAGATATGGGTCAGCTAGGTTTAACCTGTCAAATTTATGACTTGGATTATGAACTTTATTGAGTTTAATAATTTATGATAAAATAAATAGATACTCGCAAAATCAAGGACCAACTCAATATCAAGATACTTTGAAAATTGAAAACATTGTTTTTAAAATAAAAATCCATCATGGACTTGAAACAAAATTAAAAAACAAATGCTAAAACAAAGTCTTAGTATCTTGTATATGATTGAAGAAAAACAAATTGATAAATGTGAATATATATATATATATATATAGAAAATGTATTGAAAATCTTAGAAAAATACATTTTATATTAATTAAATATTCTATACATTTTCTATATATATATTAAGCCCATATTAATTAGAGAAGAGTGTTAACATATCCATAAAACCTATAATATTTTTTTGAAAAACATAACAAAATTGAAACACAATGTTAATTTTTTTATAGTGTATTTAAATCTAAATCTAGGTCCACGCAACTGGTCCTTGGTTATTTTTTAAGAGATGGACAACATGTCATTCATTATTTTTTATAAAAAAAAAAATGAATAATAAATGTCCATGACACATCGTCTATAAGCCTAGATTTTGGGCACCTAGAGGTGCTTCTAAAATTACGCTTTGGTGTTTTGGGTTTTAAAAATTTATTTTTAAACTTATTTCGACCAAAAACACTAATAAATGCTCTTCGTACGTTAATAAACCAATCTTTTAACTCAAAACACATTTAAATTGATCCAAAATTACAAAATCAAATTGAAAAATATTCTCTCTTAACTTTGATCTAACTTTTCATACAAGTTGAAGATCTAAAAAACCTTAATGAAACTCCTCTTGTCAAATAAAACTTGATGACACCAAGATTGATTTTTTTTATCATCATAATATGATCAATCAATGACTTTCTCTCTCTTTATTGTTATTGATGAGTTTCTCTCTCATATATTAAAATTAGAGAGTGAAATGTTAATAAAACAAACTTTTAGACCAAAATTTAAATTTCAAAAACTATAAGGATTTTAAAAGAATAAAAAGGAGAGGATGTGAACTTAAATAGTATGATTTGGTGTGAATTTGAAATTAGTCATGAGATTTCTTCTTATTTTATACGTTGGTCCTCTTTTGTTAAATTTTGTCATTATTGAACAAATTTTAACAAAATAATCATCCATTATAGAAGGCTACAATTGAAAAAAGAAAATTAAGGATGAAATTTGATAAAAGTTTTAGAGTTGTTTGTGATTGCTATAGTAAAAAGCTTATACTTTTTAGCATACTTTGTATTTGTAATTGTAATTCTAATGTAACATTGAATTTTGCATTGTACTCGTATGTATAATATAAATCCAAGTTTTTTTTTTATTAGTGATCAATATGGTTCTCTAATGAGTGTCTATCCTTCATACAAGTCAAGACCATCTAATGTTAGCATCATACTTTTAATTTCAAAGATCAAAATTATAGATCTTGGGCGATCACTGATGTGGTTATAAATTTAATAAGCTTTAAAATTAAAATCTTCATGTACTTGCACTAGATATGCCCATAAAATTTCTATTTTATACATATGGGTATTCATATATTGAATTTCTATCAATATCCATACCCTAGTTATTATCAATTGGATAAGAAATATGTATCAAAACGCAAAAAAAATTTTATGGTTATTTTACTTTATTGTGTGTTGTAGAACAATTATATTTGTAAGTGGTTGCAAAATAGAGTGTGCATGTATAGGATGGGATAAAACGGTTTCTCCTTGAAAACAAAATGTTCAAGAACTAGTGTGTTTTTTTTATTTACATTAGTTGTTGTCGTTTGAAATCATAGTGATGAGATCCACGATAAAGCGACCCACACAAAAGTGTTGTATTAGGAATCTAAAATGGGATAGCTTACACAAAGGTGTTATGCTAGGAATTTATGATGAGATGACCACGTAAAGGTATTAGGGACCCATTTTAGGGGTTGCTGATGAACAAAAAGGTGTTCTTAATGGAGGATGGTTTTTAACTGAAGACTGAAGTTGAGGATGAGTTACTTTCAACTCGTGGAAACTAATGTACGAGCTATTTTAGCAAAATAAATATTTTTCTATTTTATTTTATTATTCTAGTTTTTTTTTTTAGTTTTTACTCTATGATTCTTTTCTAGTTTTTTTCATATTCAAAGGCGATAGTTTTTCTAGTTTACTTTTTTTTATTCAATATAATTAGGGTTTTTTCTATATATATAGGGTTTAGAGTTTAGGGTTTATATATATAAAGGGTTGTAATAGTCTTTTGACAAGTAAAGATATAAAAATTGAATATTTTAAAAATATCTATATACTAATGATGTTCTTTGGTATTTAAAGATTTTAACATGTGACAAACTTCTTTATCCTTCATTCTCGCTTGCATTATTATCTAATATTAGTTTCCTACCTATTAAAAAAAAAACTAAAAACCATTAATCTTATACTATGGCCTTAGACTTATATCATTGTGGATTGGAACAATGTTACGACGTCTAAGCCTTTCTTTGCAAGACTGAAAGATGTTGCTTATATGTTTTTGTATTTTCAATGGATTCAATTGACATTTTTGAATTCATTGGGGAGTGGATTGGTCTTCATATAAGTTTTTGGTACAGTGTAATGGATTCTTACTCTTAATAGCAAAATGACTTATACCTATCACTTAGGGGTATTTTTAGCATTTCAAATATAAATGTAAAATGAATTCACCAACTTACACCTAGAAGATAAAAAAGGAAACAAGTGTGCAAGAGTATTTATGTATTTTTCTTTTGGTGCTTTTGGTGATTAACAAATTAAAGGAGGGGTCATTGCGTCTTTTACCAGATATATAATATTATTTAAATTATTAAACCTAGAGCTCTAGAAAATTTATGGCAACACGTGTGGCCAAATAGTGGCTTCCAAGATGGTAATGGAATCGTCTCGGTGGTGCTTACATGACCAGGCAATGCGTGTTCAGATTGATTTTGAAAGTGTGTTGTTCATAAAATTAGCTAGATAACTTAATTTGAAAGTGTGTTGTCCATAAAACAAAACAAAAAAATCAATGCAACCCTTTAATTAGTTTTGTCTTTAGATTTGGCCCCTGATCTTTTGGTTAATATTTGTTTTATTTGAAATAATTTATATAAAAAAAAAACAAATTGTTTTCAATTTCATCCCTAATGATTTTTTTTTATCTTCAAAATTTGATCCTTACAAAATTCAATGCAACCCTTCAGTTAGTTAGTATTTTCAGATTTCATCCCTGATCTTTTTATTAGTATTTTTCTTATTTAAAATAATTTATAAAATTAGTTTTTTTTTTAATTTCATCCCATGGATTTTCTCATATGTTTGATTTGGTCCATATTCTTTTAATTTATATTTATTATATTTAAAATGGTTTATAGAATTAGTTTGTTTTTTGATTTCACTCTCCTTAGGTTTTTTTCTCTATCGAATTTTTAAACTTTTAAAAAAATTAGTTTGATTTTATTTTATGATTTTATCATTCAATATTAAATTTATTGGGTGCTGACCTTCTTGAGTGAGCACGGGTCTAGAGCTTAATGAGTTGCAGGTTTGAGATATTAATCCGAGGTTAGGAGGTTCGCCTAAGTTTTCTTGATTTTTTTTAATATCTTTTTTTTTTGTTTCATCATCCGGTATTGTTTTTCCACTTTTGATGGGACTTTTTTACTTTTTAAGAGTAACAAGGGTTGCCTAAGGTTTTTTTTTTTTTTTTTAATCTTTGCTAGATATATCTCTTTTAAAAGGAAATTGTTTAAATTAAATTAATTTATTTCATCCTTTAACATTAAATTGATTAATTTATCTCACCCTTCAACATTAAATTTGTTTTATATTGAGCTTTTTAGTTGAGCCTAGGTATGAGAATTAATGCTTTGCGACCTTGAGGGATTGACCTAGGTTTAGAAAGTTCACCCGAATTTGCTTAGTTTTCTCTTTTTTTTTTAGCTCATTTTTTTTGGGTTTCATCATTAAATGTTTTTTTAGTTTTTTTTTTTCACTTCCCATGGGATTTTCCATTCATTTGGGGGGGGGGGGGTTGCCTAGAGCTTTTTTTTTTTTTTTCAGGCTTTGTCTAATTTAGTTTTTTATGAGGATTTTCACTTTTGTATTAAATATAAGTATCAAATTTTTTTTCGTGCTTTGTTCCAATTTCTTTTGAAAATCAAGTCAGCCTAAACCCTAGGTCCCCTAGGTCACGATTCAACTCGTCAAGTCAAGCATAAATTTAAACTAATGTATTTTAATTTTTCTTTTTTAATTTGTTTTTTTTTTTTCCCTCAAATTAAGTCCTCACTCTCTTAATTTTTATTTTTTTTTTTGGATTTTTTTGTGAAGTTATGGCCTTAGAAATTTTTAATTTTTCCTTTCAATTCAATACTTGATGATATTTGGGGTTTTAGCCCTTAATGTTTTAATTTTTAATTTTTATTATGTTTTTTTATTAAATTTTAATTTTTTTTTAATTTTATCATTGCTTCTATAATTTTTATTGTTTTTTTAATTTTATCACCTGGTTGTATTGATATTTTTTTAATTTTTTATTTCATCTTTTATAATTTTGATTCTTTTAAATTAATAATAATTATATTTTTTTAGTTATATTTTTATGATATCGAATCATTAATTATTATTTTTTTTTAAATTACACTTATAATATTAAAACATTGTTTTTTTCACTCTACAAACAAATTATCTCGGCCCATGACAAATTGCGAACGGCCTCTCCATACAAAGATTACGTACTCATCTTCTAAATATTTTATATCACTCATTTTTTTTTTATCCGACTTTGAAAATTCTTCTCTTTTTCCAGAGAACCTTTGCTAAATGCAGTGGGGCCCATATTTTCCAAATCATTTACATCAGGTAACTTTCCCTCATAACAGTCATATTGATCAAGCACCACGTGTCCCACTGATACCTTTTGATCACCCAGACTCACTCTCTCATTGTGCTGTCCTAGCCTTTATCTCACATGCATGTCATTATATTGTTAACAATCATACCCAAAGGCTGGCCCCCACAACTTTACCTCGACATCTTCATCTCTCTGAGACAAAAGCTCAGAAAGAAGTAAAAAGATTTCCTATTATACACTCGCTAGATTTCTTGGGGGCATTTTTTAATTGTTTCCCCTCAGAAAAGGGAGAAAAAAACAAATAACAAACAGAGCCCCAGAAGGTAAACTCACTCGCGCGCCTCCCTTCTCTTTCACAATCCCTAGCTTCTTGCTTGCTTTGTAAAAACACCCTTTTAAAATTTTTTATTTTCTTGGTCTTTTAGCACCTTTTCATGGCATTTTCGCAGAGGGTTTAGGGTTTTTCTTTTTGGTCCAGATATGTGAATTTTTTAGTCTTTCTTTTGTTGTTGTTGTTGTTCTCTTAACTAATTGGTTCTTTTATGTTTTTGTTCTTGTTTTTGCAGGTTGGTATATTTGCCTACCATTCTTGGAAGGCCTTAAAAGGTTTGGTTATTTACTGGTTTTATTCTATGTGTTTTAGTTGTTGGGTTTTGATTACTTTTCTGTATTGGCTCTTAATGAATGTCTATCTGTTTCTTGTTTATGGGTTGCTTTACATTATTCTCTAGTGGCTTATTCTTGTTGTTCTCTCTCTTCTTCTTTTTTGAGCTTTTTTTGCTTTTCGTATTTCAATTGAAGTGCATTTTTGATGGGATGATAGTGTCACTGTTTGTTTATCATTGTTAACATTCAGAGTTTTTGGGAAATTTATGATCACGGGAATTTTTTTTTTTTTTTTTTTGCTTGAATTTCCTGTCTAGGAATTCAAATGGCTTGTTCCACTGTAGGGGATTTTAAAGCTGACCAAATTTTCCTTTATTAGATCGGTTTGGGATTAGTGTTTTAGGTGCTTTGTTGATATAGTGGCTAGGAATAGGAGCTCTTTTGAGTTTGACTAGGAGAAATCATATCCTGAAATGGCAGTTGATAAAATAGTCACCATGGTAGCTCATTTCGAGAATAGATCATTTTCTTTTTCATGTATCTCAATACGCACCCTTTGAGATCAAATTCCTGCACATGATCATTTATATTTTTGGGTTGATTGGATGGTGAGATAGATACTCTGAATAGCATAATATAAAGATGTGGCAACTTTTGTGGCTGTTCCACCTGCTTCCCCTACTTGTACTAGCCTTCTGCAGTTGTTTAGATTGCTTAAGAATGCTAAGTTGGAAAGTTTGATGTGTTGGATTCCTTACTGTGAAATTTAAGGAAAACCCGTAGGCTTTGGTGCAAGCAAGATAATGTGTTATGGACATGCTCATTTTGTCCACAGCAAGGTCGAGTATGCATGTACCAGTGGTTTTATAGAATTCCATGACTGATAGTGTACTCTTTTTTGTAGAAGTTGGTTATGTTTGTTTGAAAATGCACGTGTTGATCTCTTTACTTGCATCTGTTCCATCATGGTTGGCCCAATTTGCTTCAAAAACTAAATATTTGCTCTTTGCTGCAGGGAGGAAAACAATAAAAGATCATTCAGGGAAGGAAATTATACAGAACATGAGTGAAGTAAACCAAGGGAATAATCCTGATGCTTCAGCAATCACCCCTCTGAAACGCAAGCGTGGTCGTCCACGCAAGTACCCTAAACTGGAGGTTGATCATAATGGGAATGCCTATGTTCCAAGGGATCAAAATCCAAACCATGGGGAGAATGCTCGTGCTACTCCTGGATTTGGAGGGGTCAATGGTAATCAGCCACATCAAGTAGATCCAGTTAATGATGCAATTGATTCCATGATAGGCCAGTCAGTGCATGGTATTATAGAGGCGACATTTGATGCTGGATACTTGCTTAATGTCAGAGTTGGTGATACCGAAACAACTTTGAGGGGTGTTGTGTTTAAGCCTGGACATTACATCCCTGTTATGCCAGAAAATGATATCGCCCCAGGTGTCCCAATGATCAGAAGGAATGAGATTCCCCTTCCGAGAGAAAGCAATACTAAGGTCCACAGCCGTAATCCTGGGCCTAGAGACATAAATGGAACTGCTCATGCTGCCCGAGCTGCTAATCCAGCTGGATCAAAAGGTAAGCAGGTGCTTTCAGTGGTACCCCAAACCCCTGCAATATCAAGAGGCAATTTAGTTCCTGTTGTACTTCAGCCAGTCAATCTATCAAATGGTGCACCTAGTGCCAGTGCCACAAGCCAAACTCCCCATCCGGTGACTTCAAAAGGCAAGCAGATTCGAGATGCTTCTCATTCATCAAATGGATCAACACCAACAAACGAAGTCATGCAATTTCAATCTCAAAATAACCACCAGGTGATGCATTCAGGATTGCAAAATACAAGTCCTTTTAATCGAACTCAAGCTGGGGGACTGCATGAATCAGAAGCCAACCCAACAAAAACAACTGGTGTGCCTTTTGAGAAACTGTTAACTGAAGTAATCAAGAGGGTTCCTGCTCCATTACAGTCAACAGATACTAATAGCAGCTCAGCTGTTAACTTGCCTGTGAAAGATTCTGGTATTGTGGCAGAAAAGGATGCCAGTGACACAGATCAGGCCCTGTCTGTTGAACCACTGCAAGTTTTACAGCCTAATGTTGGCTGTCATCTTGCGGTTGCATCTAGACCTTCTGAGGAATACAAGACTGGCAAAATGACTCAGCTCTTGCAGGTAAAACAAGTCTTCAACTGAATAAATTCACTGTCCAGTTATCCATTATATACTAAAGGTCATTTCCCAGGTACAAGATCAGTGACTTATTATATACATCAAACCTTAAGAAGGTTTTGCAGGAAAGCATGGCAGACAATCCAGGGGCCTGTACTGAGGGGCCGACTGCTGGTTTAGATTGAACTAGATAATTTGAAAAGCCCAGAAACCACGCTTGGAGATGAATGTAGTCCTTCAGAGCACACGGGGCAAGGGAAAATGGTGTACTGGTGCTTCTGTACTATGTAAAGTTTCCGGAGAATGAATTACTAGACTTGTACAAGTCTAGAAAATTAGTGATCTTAAACTAGGTAGAGTCCACACAAGATCCATCTTTGCTCAAAAGTGTGAGGCTGAGATGTCTTCTCTTGGACTTTTATTTTAGTTCAATTATAAAGGAAACCTAGTTGCATGTTTGCATTTGGTACTGTAATTTATTCATCGTTTGAATTGAAGGATACCTTCTTAGTAGACATTTACGCAGCCTCAAGCTTCTATCATGTATCCATGCCTGGTGCGGGGTTTATGATCCAACTTCCAAAGCACGAGTTCTGCTTTTAAACGTGCTAGTGCCTGATAACTTTGTTCTAAGCAAAGTTATCAGGCACTAGATTATTAGGAGCAACTTTGTTATAAGCGATCTTGGAGGATAGAGGGAAGATATGAATATAGCATAGATAAAAGATCTAGTATGGGGAAAATAAAGCTTAACTAAACTCATTTTAATTAGGTGGTGTGGTGTTGCTGTTTGAGGAACGAAATGGTCAAAAGATTATCCTCCCTGTGTAGCTGTGGACTAAATTCATGATAAGCTGATCGCATCTGGTTACTTCGGATAACAGAAGAATCACATTTCAGGTTGAGGTTCTCACACGATGAACTGCTGATAGTTACACAGCGAAAAGAGGAAGAGAGATGAAAGGAAGATTGAACATTGCAGTCCAACCCAATAAAGATTGTTTAATAATATCCACGAGCTAGTAAAATTTGCTTCCACTAATTGTAATCAAGGATGCAGAAGCCTTAGGGCCCTTGTAAAAGGTGACGTTCAAACATATTCAGCAACAAAAAATAGCAAACAGAAACCTTCTATTGCCTGATGCAGGAAGGGAGAAGAAAAGGAATCCTGAGGCAATAACTTCTGCAGAATTGAGCGAAAGATGACATGAACGATCCCACTAACTTGATATTATCACAACCTTGTTGTTGTTACCTTTTTTTCTCAATATAGTACACTAATCACCTTTTGGCCTGTATTATCGTTTTCCAAGATGCAATTCTTTCCATCAGGGGGGAACTCAGAATTTTCCACCAAAACAGAAAACCACCCCTACATGTTTTGCAGCATGAATCACCAAATAAAAAATTACCCTCAAATCAGATTTTACAAAAAGTCGTTGAGACGAGTTAAACCCTGAAGATGAGAGATACAACTATAACCTATTGCTAGATGCGCTTCAGTAAAAACTATGGACCAAAATTTTATTGTTCATGAAAAAGAATCTTGATTTCACTGTGGAGTATGCTCATGGAAACTTGGTGCCAAAGAGAGTATTGGATCCTGGAACTGGAATGGGACGGATAGCAGGGATGGGTGGCTGAAGATAAGGGATGTGGCTTGGCTCCAAAAATGGTTGCTGTCCACCTACAAAAGGTGGAGTCACACAAAGCTGCAAGGTTTGGCCTGCTGCACCTCCTGCGATCCAAATGGAAAAGAAAAAAAAAATCAATCTTCTCAAATACACAATAAACAGGCACAGAAAAACATAGAGATGCTGAGACCAACATCTTCAGTCTTGTATTTTGAGACTTAATCTTCCAATGTAGAAAAATATCCTACAGTTGATCTTATAAGATGCCATGTTGGACATGGTGCTGCCATCTATAATTACGTTATGCTGTAGAAATCTTTTCTTAATGGGCAGCAAATTCATTGAAGCTCTAAAAACAATACCAGAAAATAATATGATCACCTTCCCTGTATATGAGTTACAGCATTAAATTTCAAGTTCTCTCATCAAGTTGAAACTCAAAATGGAATCAATCTCCCAAATCGTTCTGCACATATTGACTATCAACCCCTAGCAGACATTGACAGAAGTTGGAATTTTCAACCAATTTTCGAAAAGCTTATGCTTACTTGCTAGCTTACTAATTAGGTTGTCCCTTCAAGTAGTCAGTAACATAAAACATTAAACATCTAAGCTTAAATTGAATGTGCAACCTAATTGATGGCAGAAAGTGCAATGACAAACCATTGAAACCAGAATCTCTTGCAACATAGTATAAAGTTTCTACCAATAAAAGAAAAACCCTTTTTTTATACCTTGGTGTTTAGCATACTGGACCTGGTGTGGAGTTAACAGAGGACGTGCAGATATAGTTGATATGGGTGCAATTGGAACCGAATCCTTTCAAAAAACAAACGCAACAAAAAAATTAGAGAAATATACTTTGCATGCTAGGATAACAACTTCAAGGAAGAAGAAAATTAAACAGTTGAGATGAACTGACATGCAAGAGGATCAGCCTCAATAAAAAAAAAAGACAGAAGCGTTGAAAATTAGAAAGTTATACATGAAAACCAAGGAAATAAGCCTGCCATTAGACCTTCAAGATATGAGCACAAGATTGCATAGCTGCAGACTTTGTTAACTGATATATAGACAATTATGATTTCTTTCACACAATATTGCATATTGAAATCTTAGCTAATTAGCTATCTAGCTTTGAATCAATGACGCACACAACCAGCATTATTCTATTATAATGTGGTTGATAAAAAAGCATCCGTGTTAAGAGAAGCATGGTATAACACTAGTTCAAACCAACTATATAAATAATTAGAGATATAACCACAGTAGGATATTTAGAATCAGTATGTGGCTTGAGTACTGGCCAAGGCCAGTTCTAGGAACTATCTCGAGATCTGATAATGACATAAATTGTTCCATTCCAAAATGTAGCATAAATTGCTCCCTAACATACATTAAACAGTTAAATACAAGCTGCAACGACCAGAAACTAAATGCTTGTTGTATCTGTAACTATCAAACATCAGAATGCTTAGTTATTTCATGTTGCAGATTCTGTATCTTACATGATAAACTGGCTGAACATACACAAGCTGCCCCATCCGTCCAACCATAACCTAGAGAAACGGAGCCAGATTAGAAACTCATAAATAACCATAAAAGTCACAAATCTCCTGACCAAAAAAGCAACAAATGAGCACCAGAAATAAACTGCCAGATGAATATCACATGAATCTTCCTTTCACTTACGGATTGAGAATTTGGTTGTGCATACGACGGTGCTGCCTGAACAGCATGATACTGACCAGCATATCTAAGTGACTGTACTCTGGTTCCCACGTGTCCAGCAACCTATAGCCAAATAACCCTGTGAGAACTAAAAAAGAATTCCTCTTTTAACAATTAGGGGCTAGTTCAGTTAAAAAAAATT
This sequence comes from Populus alba, assembly GCF_005239225.2. Taxonomy (NCBI): domain Eukaryota; kingdom Viridiplantae; phylum Streptophyta; class Magnoliopsida; order Malpighiales; family Salicaceae; genus Populus; species Populus alba. Next base: position 16,482,339 of record NC_133294.1, on the reverse strand, counting down.
CCATGAGTTGACAAGAAAGTTGTTGGTGCTAATATGGCATTTTCTCAAGTGACTTGAATTTAATATGAGAGATTACTCAATAAGAAGCAAGAAGTTAACTAATGCATACAGGTTGTGAAAATTGAGAACCACTGCCACCATTTACAGATGTCAAGTTACTGTAGGGGGGGAACTTAGCAGGAACAGATGATCGAGGTGCACAAGGGATCCCAACTTCTGGCTGGACAGCAGCAACAGGTACCACAGGAGAGTTGCTTGGTATGTAAGCCATACTTGCAACTGTTGGCACTGCTGGAGCATTGGCTGATGTAGGATTGGAAAAGGAAGGAGAAAAAATTTTTGCTCCTGGATTGAGCTTGAATGCCTGAAAGAAAAGAATGCGAAAAAACATCAGCATGGTTATAAAATTGATGTCATAAATATTCCAAAATTCCAAAGAAACTGCAATCTAACCAAACCCAATGATTTCTACAGATGCTTGTCGTATAGATTATAAATTATATCCTATATGAATTGCACTAGCAATTCAAAAAAATATTTCACAGTTACTCATAAAAAGTGCTGGCTCGATAAATTATATGATTTACTGATGTGATAGACAGTGACCTGATGACTGCCCTAAAAATTGACAGTCGATAGAGGTGAGATGAAACAGATGTCAGTACCAAAAGGTTGAAACAAACAAAGTTTTTACCTTGGAACTTCTATTAGATTCTGAAACTTGTGGAGAGGCCACATCAGTAGAATTTGCTGATGAGCTACAGTGTGATTCTGAAGGAACATCAACCCTTGGATTGGAAGCAGTAGAAACACTAGCACAAACAGAATTAGGAGAAGTGGTTCCTGCAGAAACAGGCCTTCCACAGTATTGACTGTCTGGCTTCATAAGATCACCATCAGGATTACAAGATATAAGATTAGGCAACAGCTTCACTGTCACTCGCCCTTCTGCAATGGGTTTTGCTTCACTGTCATGAGGCCCTGCTGCATGTAGCACATTAAGCAATTAAAACAGAACAGAATCAGGATGAAAAAAAGAAAATGCATTTTAAAAAATATAAGACAAATTCAGGGAATCATGGCAAGATTTAGCTTCTACAGGCAAACTATCACCTAGATGCATCTTATCATATAGGGCCCTGTGTTATAATAAATAAAAAATTCAGAAAATGGCATGCGGCCACTAAATCTGCATGAATGTAAACTCACATAATACAATTGATACAAAACCCAAAATCTATTAGCAATTTATTGTTATAATGAAGTTCAGAGAGCAAAGCCTTACATCATGGGTATTTTATAACAAACATTTTCACTGGTAGTATCAGAACTTTTTACAGGTAAAAGAAGGCATGCCTTCTCTTCTGCTTTCTTTTCATAAAAGATATTAATAAGCACAAGGCAGATCTGTATAGCATGTTATGGATCAAATAGGTAAACCCAGTGTGGAAGTTGAACTTACTGATTGCATTTGGGCTATGAACTTCATCAGCCTGCACAAATCAAATGCATGGGTAAAAATCTACATCAACGAGTTATTGAGCAAATAGTTTCAACTTCTACAAACACACAGCATCAAGCAAGGAAATAAATTATGCCTGTCATGACATACACTCTTTTCTGTTTGAAAATCAAACTTCTGTTTATAGTGACCCTGCTCCTCCTGTGACCTATCATCTCTAGTCTGTCTGCCAGAAAAATAATTGACAGAAATTTGAAAGTTAGAAGGGATTCCATAAAGAAAATAATTTACATTTAAGCTAATGAGCAACACAATTTAATGCAAACACAGACTCAAATCTTTTGTGTCTGTATTCAAAAGAAATATGAATCATTAATCATGCAGTGCTTTGGTGGAGAAAATTTGTGCTAGAACAGACAAGGGCCAGTTCAGTTTGCAACCCCAATGCAAGTATAAAAAACACAGAATGCAGAGGATAAGATTTTAAGGCATCCAACAATGCAAACCCCACTTGGAAAAGACTGGTAATTTATACCTTCCATTAACTGAGTCACCAGAAGAAGCTTCTCTCTGCATACACAAAACAGAAATTAAGGAAAAAATTAGAAAGAAAGGAAGTGAAAAGTGTACAAATATCTCTCTCTCTCACGAGCATTGTAAAAAAAGTATCCTACTACAGATATTAAATTACCACTGACTCATTGAAACAGTAATTGATTGGGTTTCCTTCAAGCCATTTATCAATCATCAGATCATCCAAACCATAATAAGATGCACCCTAGGTAGCATTAAAATAAGAACACTCTTCAACAAAAAGTTTGCTCTCAATATTAAAAGCAGCCAACTATGCTGCTGCTGATATAGGTCTCTCACGACAGAAATGTTCATAACCCAAACACAAGTTAACATCATTTATGGAGATCTTTTGATGAATATCTAGACAAGCTCACAGAAACTGTTTCCTTAGCAGACCACAAAAAAGAAGAAAAGAAAATAGAAGCCTCACCTTTGGGATATGCAAACCATCTCTTTCCCCATGTTCGAATTCCATTGTTTTTCCTATTTGATTTGGTGGCATTTTTCTCCCTTCAGGATCCTTCCCTGCTTTTGTCAGCATAAGACCATGGGAAGTACCGTTCTTGTTTTTGACCGAACTCCTACTTCATAGGTACAATTAGTCCATGGTTATATAGCCAAATAAAAAAAAAAGGTTGCTTGGATGCAGAAATATTTCCTTGACCAGATTTCTGTACTAAAACAGGTAGTAGTTTTCTTAATTACTCGAAAACAGTATGTATATGTATAGGTATGTCTGCATGCATGCAAACTAAGGTGATTCCAGGTATGTACAGAACATGGAAATAAAAAATGGTGCACTTGGAGAAACTATCAGAATTTAACAAACAGTAAACTTGAAAACAAATGCATTATTGAAAAGAAAAGTAAACCAATAAGATATGACTTTAAATTATTGCAGCTTACAATTAAATTTAAACAGTTAACAACGATAGTACTTACAACCCATGTCCAAAACAAGACAATACCTGTTGTGATTAGATTTCTTTTTATCCACAGTGAACTTGTTAGATTTCTTTGCCTCACTCGCTACAATCTCAGAAGACGGAGCATTGGTTAGAGCAGCTTCTACATTGCCACCAGATAAATTTCCAGTGACGCCATCAGCTGGAAACAGAACTCCCTGCATACAAAGCAGCACATATATTAGGCAGATTCTCCAACGTTGTATCCGGATAACTAACAGGAATTTAAAATAGAAAGAGTTGCATACTTTAGCAACAACTTGGACAATATCAGTCGAAAGAATTACAAGTGCCTCTATCACACTCCCATTAGCTACATTTGCATCAGATTTTCCCTTCTTAGTCAACCTTGCTTCCTTCAAAACAACACCTACACAAAGCAGGTAACTAAACTTCATAAATGATAAATCTCACTTTATATTTCCAATCTTTATGAAGTCTTATTTCCAAAAGTACCAAATCCAGTCTGTGTTAACCAAATAAAATAGTGGACCCTCCATTGCAAAAACAAATAGAGTACAAAACAAAAACAGAAACAGAATTATATACTAACAAAATAGGCAAAAACCCAGATCAGAATCCAATCTGATCTCGTCCATTCTAAAGAGTACATGACTATTTCTCAATAAAACCAACAACCCAGATAGGGTTGCTCATAAAAACCAAAACCCAGATACCATTTTGTACGAAAATCGTAACTTTCAAGTGATTCAAAAACTAATGCCAAAAAGAAGCAATCTTTACGTTTCCAATGGAGACCCAAAAAGAACAAAGAAACCTCACCGTTTTCCTTGTCAAAAGAAGCAGTGTGAAAGGTTCCAGAGTAGACAGAACCATCTCTAATATGCACATCAACAGGGAGTCCAATTATACACATAGTAGCAAACAATAAAGTCTCGTTTAAGCAAGCCTCTGTTTCAGCTTCTGCTCTGTTTTTGTAACCCATCTCTGTTTTTATCCAAAAAAGAAAATAATGAAACTTTTTTGTATGCCTATTTAAAAAAGGTTTTCCCTTTCTTATAAAGAAAGACCGGGGTTTGTGCTTGACAGAGGAAGGAGAGATCTAATGAAAGAATCAAGGAAATTGGAACAGAGAAATGCTTTTTTCTGCCTGTGTTTCAATGCATGTGCTGGCGTCTTGTTCGGTTTGATGAGTTTATGCTGGCTTTATATGTTGTAAATATATGTAATAAGCCCTGTAACCTTGTCATCACGGCATGCTTTGGTCGTTTCACTGTATTATTTTCTTCAAGATTTCCCAGATTTATTATTAAATTTGTAAATTCGTTTACTGAATCACAACTAATTCAATACAGCAAGTGTATTTTTCATATATTTATGAAAATAAATTTAGTTTTAGTTTGTCTATAAATTAATCGGAAAACAATGAACTTCATACAATATATGTAATGAATTATATGGTGTTTTCAAAAAGTTAAATAACATTTATTTATTTATTGTCTGTTTTTTCTTTATTTATAGTTTATACTTGATTTTGCAAGTCTTTATTACATTTTACAACTCTTTTATGCTTATGAAAAAGGAATGAAAATCATAATACAAAACTAGATTTCTTTTATTATTTTTTTTGTTGCTGTGCATGCCAACGAATGCCATTCGCTTGAATTTGCCAAATTCACCAAAAGCCATTGATGAAAAATCTGTTCTTTTCCATTTATGTATTTTTTTTAAGATGTTTTATGTGAGGAGCAAATTCATTTTGGACTCTCAGCCTTGCCAAGGTTCATATGAGTTAAATTAAAAAGATAAAACATAATAAAAAATATTTAGATTATAAAAAGTTATTTGAAATTATTATTAAACATAATCTATCAAATTAATCTTGAAATCTTTTGATATCACTCTTTATCTAACTTGATTTTTATTCATTTTATTTCTTATATTATCTTTATAATCTTCATTTGATTTCTTCAAAGATCTAAAATAAATAGGAAAAGAAAAGGAAAAAATTAAAAAAAAAAAAGAAAAAAAAAAAGAGGAAAACATCCGAAACCCTAAAACATAAATCTTCTCTTCTCGAGCTTACACTGTCAGCTTCCACAATGAGAAAATGGAAGTCCAACAAATCAAAAGGGACCGCCTGAAGAAATGGATAGACTCACATGTTTTGGTCGATGGAGAAATTACCATTTTTCCTAAATCCAAGCCTCCCAGATGGAACTCTCTGATTCCGTATTTCACTGCAATTCTTAGTTTCACTTTTTTTTATTATTATTATTTACCTGCACCCTGCTGCGGGTAGGGTAATATTTCTCTTTAATATATAAAAAAATCCATATATTACTAATGTTTTTTTTATAGAGTTGTAATTTTATTTTTTAATATAATATGTGGACTTTATGTATAGATTTGAAGTTTAGATTTTATTTTATGGGTTTATAATTTATGGATGGCAATATAGTTTGTTTTTAAAATTTAGATTTTATTTTTAAAAAATAAAAATAAAAATAGAAAGTGTCAATTACCCAATAAAAAAAATATATTTCACTTCGTGTGTGTTTAATATTATAATATATTATACTTTTTACTTAAAAGTATTTTAGAATAAAGTTTTTTAGATTTTTTTTTTATCAGCACATCAAACCATGATTTTTTAATGATTTCTAATATTTTTAATATGTTAATATTAAAAAAATTAATTTGATTTATTTCCAAACTAAAAACTATTAAAAAAAAAACTCATGATATCTACTAAATTAATTTAGTAGAGTAAGAGTAGGAGTAAGAGTGAAATAGGGACTAAATTGAAATTTAGAGAAAAGACTAGTCAAAAAAGGAAACCTCAACCGCGTGGCCTGGAAACATCAAGAAACAACTAGAAAGCCAAAAACAAAACCGAAAGCAACACGAAAGAGGAGTCAGGATGGCTTAGGCACCAAGCCAGCAAGTGCCTTTCAGCAAAGCTATAAACAACGACAAATCTCCTCCTTTATGGCAACCTGCAAATTCTAATCTTAGAGGAAATTTAAAGGGAAAAAAACAAGGATGGGAGGAGGAACAGAGGCTTTTCCAGATTTGGGAAGACACTGCCAACATTCTGAATGCAAGCAGCTCGATTTTCTGCCTTTCAACTGCAATGGCTGTCGAAAGGTAATCAAGGGAACTCAAATTTATGCGTGCAGCTTTGTTTAGCATGGAATATTACAGCCTTAATCGTATGTTCTTGCAGGTGTTTTGTTTAGAGCATAGATCCTACAAGTCTCATGAGTGTCCGAAATCAGACGACAAGAGTCGGAGAGTAGTTGTTTGTGAAATATGTTCGGTGTCTATTGAGACTACTGGATGCAACGAGGATGCTGAGAGAGTGGTGTTGCTGAAACATGAGAAATCTGGAGACTGCGACCCAAGGAAGAAGAAGAAGAAGAAGCCAACTTGCGCTGTTAAGCGCTGCAAGGAGATATTAACCTTCTCTAACACATGCACCTGCAAAACTTGCCAGTTAAAGGTGTGCTTAAAGCATCGGTTTCCAGCTGACCATGCGTGTAAGAAGTATCATCCTCTGCAGTACATGTGATGTCTGAAGGAAGAGTTGGGTACTGAAATTCATCTCGGCTGATAAATTTAAAAATTATTCGGGAGTTTTAAAAATATTCTTTGATCAATTTAGAGTTTATCTAAAGATTTAAATTTTTTTTTTTTTTTCAGCAGCTTAAAACATATAGTTGAAGGCTGGTTTGTTGTAAATTATAAATTATTTAATTATTCAGTTCTAATAATTATTTATATGAATTTCTATGAATTCGCAGAAAATTTATAAATTTTTATATAGAAAAGAGAGATTTTTCAAGTCTAAAATATTAGCTATAATTTTAAAAGTCTAAAATATTAGCTATATTAGCTATAATTTTAAAATTTAACCCGGTAACTTGACCGACTTTCAATTAAAACCAGATCAGATTAAAAAATATATATATATATATATACCCAATAAAATTCGTTCAAAAACTTAGTTCTAATCCATTAATTTTTTTTTATTAAAATAATATCATTTTAATTTTAAAAAATAATTAATATTGTTTAATTTATAAATTATTTTTCATAAAAAACAAACATAATATATTCTTATTATTCAAGTCTCGACGATCATAACGTTTTCTGGAAAATTATTTCAGAAAAGTTAAATGATGAATGCACCCAAGTATGGACATTGCTTCACCGCCGGGAAATACAATCCCTGGAACGCAGACATGTAGCATAATGGCTTCATTGCATCCAATCATATAAAGCACAAAGAACTTGGAAAGTATAGAAAACATCCCATTAAAAATAAAGCAAGCCATAATTTAAATGATTATAGAGGGTTAGGTACGGAGTATCCAGTAGACAGATAGTTCAAATTGCGGCACCATGGTATTACAGAACCATGCTGATCATATCAGAGTGCATTGATGCCTCAAATGGTGCCCACAGCACACTTGTCACTGATAAACTAACACCAGAACAAATAGCAAAACGCCATACTCCAAACACCATGCAACTAGTGAACTGCAACCTCAGATTGCTCTGGCTACTGATTAACATCAGTCCTTGCATTTGAATCCCGCTATGGAAACAGATCACTGCACATACCAGGAACACACAGATTACATTACCCAGCAATCAGAAACTAAACTAAAAAAATGGATGAGATTTAAGTACTGTTGTTCCAAGAGCTTAAGCCTTAAATAGCTTATCCAACCTTGGTGAGTTGAGCTCTTATTTTATGTTGAACAATATCTGGTGGACTAAAAACTTCTAAACCAAGGTTACTTTACCTGCTGTTGCTGTTGGTAAGTTCCCGGTTGCTGGTAGTTTCCATATCCAGGATAGCCTCCATAATACATGTTCGGGTCTTGGGGAGCAGCAGCAGCAGCAGCAGCATATCCATATGCATCATATCCTTGTGGATATCCATAATATCCACCACCATTCCACTGGCTTTGATCTGGCTGAACCTGAAACAAAACCAATAATTCCATCCTTTTCAGTAAACACTGGGAAATTCGTGAAAATAAAAATAGACAACATTTATTGGGCATCAACCAAACCTGTTTGTTGGAAGGACTACGGCCCCATGACAGGCGGATATTTTGACCAGCTATCTGGGTTCCATTCAACATTGATAGTGCTTGCTCCGCGCTAGTTCTAAATGCAACAAATGCAGGCAACCAAATCAGGCAAAGAGGCAATCATTACAATGCAAAATAACAGAAATCAGGTTAAAGTATTTTTCAAATACCGATTAGCAAACTGAACGAATCCACAACGCTTGCCTGCAGGTATTTTCACGTGCACTAGCTCACCATATTTACTAAACACTGCTCTCAAAGTGTCATCAGTCACACTTGGATCCAAGGCCCCAACAAATATCTGCAGCCAAGAGGTTAACAAGTCAATTCACTTTGACAAGTAATAGTTCATACCAACAATAAAACAAACTACGCACTGTTGTGTTATTTGGATCATTCTCTCCCTGATTTCCTTGAGGATTCTGGTAAGTAGCTGCACATGGCAAATGCATGTCAAACAACATATGAATATACATAAATGAAGAGAAATAGACACTGAAAGCAAAGCTTCCCTGAAGGATAATCATTGCATGAAAATCCAAGGAGATGCAAGAATGGAAGGGAAAAAAACCATAGAATAAACTAAACACATAATCATGCAGGAATGAGTTTAAAGATGACAAAACCACCCCTTCTGAGAAGCATGCGAGAAAAAACAAGATCAGATTTCTCTGTTCTTGAGAAATTGCAAAGATGATTGTTCTTTAGGGTAAAAAAGCACAAGATACAGATATTTACAGAGGATCACATTGATAACAGAAAAAACCAAAGCAAACACAACAAACAGAATGATTAATAAGTTAACACTATATTAGTGGAGTTGATCCAGCGAAGTCACCTTCCTGACCAAAGTCCAACTTAATGCCAGTACTTTCAGGCAACTTGAGAGAAATGAAATTCAGTTTATAGCCATGATAACACTACTTGTGTCCACTATTTTTAGTCTGAAGTTGATAAACATTGCCTAAAGAATGGGAGAAACATGTAACTAAATAATTACTTGCCTTGCAACAGCTTTACCATCGTTGACAGCTGTCAGTTGTCACAAAGCTGAGCATCAATGAAGTAATTTTCAGTAATCATTTTGAATAGGATGAACATCTTTAGCATAAAATCAAGATGGAAAGTATCGAATGCCCCAATACTCAGCAATATCCAAACTTAAAGGCATGAACAATTGGAAAGTTCCAAACTAGATTCATACTTGCCAAGGATGGGAAACGGGATTCAGAATTTAGGTCAGTACACTTTTCCTATTATGATAAAAAATAAACCCATCAGTTGCTTGGAGAACAAAATGGATATTCTAGGTACCATGTTAACATATTTCCTGATTTCCCTCATGTAAAGAGAACAGGAAAACAAAAGCAAAAGTTCAGTCTACAACCTATCTAAATTTCAAGCAATGACAAGCCCAGGACAAAGTAAGAAGAATAAGAAAATGACACCTACAAGACAGGATGGAGTCAAAAAGTTGATTGTCATGGAAGAGACTTTTTTCCAAATCGAATAAACCAATGACATATAAAACTAAATTCACATAGATCTCTATAAAAAAGATACAAGGACTTGATCCTCAAGTAGGTGCTTAGAAATTAGAATGTCAAAAGCATGTAATCAAGTCCTTCCTCCAGATCAAGGATGCACTCCATCTCACAAACAAAAAAATAATAATAAGAGACAGCACATGATTAAAAAAAAGAGCAGCTCGAGGTGAGACGAAAACAACTCTAAGAATGGAAGTCAGAATAGTGCTCCCCACGACAGAGAGCATCTCTGAATCCATCGTCATAAGTTGCTTCATAAGGTTTCTAATGCTCAGAATCAAAAGCAGAGAAAATATTTTTACTTGGAAGTAAATACCAAACAAAAACTCAAAAATAGTTTCTGACCATATGTAAATAAAGTAAAGGACTGACCATAAAGAGATAAACCAGCGATTCTCATCTGATTTACATAAATAAAGAAAATGCGGAACGGAATTGAGCTATCTTTAGGAAAAAGAACATATATTTCACATGACACGTAACTCTTCAAAAATAACATGTAAATAAAGTAAAGGACTGGCCATGAAGAGATAAACCAACGATTCTAGTCTGATTTACATAAATAAAGGAAATGCGGAACAGAATTGAACTATCTTTAGGGAAAAAGAACATATTTAACTTGACACGTAACTCTTCAAAAATAACATGTAAATAAGGTAAAGACTGACCATGAAGAGATAAACCAACGATTCTCGTCTGATTTACATAAATAAAGGAACTGTGGAACGGAATTGAACTTTCTTTAGGAAAAAGAACATATTAAACTTGACATGTAACTCTTAAAAAATAGCATGTAAATAAAGTAAAGAGGTGACCATGAAGAGATAAACCAACAATTCTTGTCTGATTTACATAAATAAAGGAACTGTGGAATGGAATTGAACTATCTTTAGGAAAAAGAATATACTTAACTTGACACGTAACTCTTTGAAAATAACGAACTGGAAAGTAATTCGTGAATGTAGCAAAACGCCACAAGAAATTAAGCTTACGACGTAAACAAAATAACTGACCTAAAATGAGGCCACGCATTTAAGTGGAATCATTTAAGCTGAAGTCAGTTCCAGGCCCCCCAAAATGAGAGCCTCTCGGTGTCCTGCTTTAAGACAACATGAGTTTTATATAAGTTTTTGCATGTTTTAACTAAATTAAATGTGCCCAAGTTTACATAGGTAAGTACTGGAAGGAAATGACTCTTTAAAATCCATCTAGCTTCAAGTGCATAACTGGAGGCACGGAAAATAAGAACATGTTTAGGAAACATCAACTCAAAAAAGAAAAATACATACATAGCACACAACATTCAACTTACCAATTCGATGTTCATTTTCAGCATAAGAGATAAGCATGCAAATGCAAGCAGAAAAAAATAAAATAACAAAAACAACATCTACACTCCACAGCAACCAAAGTTGCAGAACACGTACCTTTCTGATACTGCTGGGTCAAGGGTTTCTTCGTGGCAGCTGGTCCAATCCGCATGGGCCTGGTAGAGCAGTATTGTCCATTCATCTCAACCATGGCACGCCTTTGTTCATTTTCATCAGCAAACCTAATAAATCCATATCCCTTGGAACGTCCAGTGACCCTATCAGTAACAACTTTTGCACCTTTCACAGATGGGTACACATTTCTAAATGTTTCTTGTAGAAGGTAATCGTTGACATCAGCAGCCAAATCTCCAACAAAAACTGTAAAATCAGGCCCATCATCTTGCCGCCTCTCACCAGCACCAAGGGTAGCCCAGTTCAGCCGGAAAGCCTGCTCACTATTTGGCATTGGTGTGCCATTGTATGTCTGCAAAATTCTCTCTGCTGCAGCACGACTTACAAACTCAATAAAACCATAACCCTCGGGATAACCCGTTTGCTTATTACGAATAACCTTAGCTTGAACAATCTGTTATACAAGACAAGAGGAAGACAACTCAGAAAACAACAAAACAATGTAGCTGAGCAGCGTGTAAAGCTGCATCCAAATCACAAAACAAGTATAGCACTTTTCAAAATTCTTTCTATAATACACACCATTTATTTTCTCATCAACACAGCACCCAATTCAAACAAATAAACATACCCCAGGTTTCTTTTTCTCTCTCTCTATTTTTTGACTGTATCAATAACCCATTGTTTCCATCAAAAAACCCAATTCTTGAAAAGAGAACGCCATTAATCAACAATACAAAACAATTCTCATTTTCCTACAAGTGCATATACACCATTTATTTTCTTATCAGCACAAACCCAATTCAAAGAAACAAACATACCCCATGTTTCTTTCTCTCTCTATTTTCTATACAGCATCAATAACCTATTGTTTCCATCAAAAAACCCAATTCTCAAAAAGTGATCGCCATTAAAAACAAAACAAAACAATTCTCGTTTTCTTAAAAGTGTTTTCAATTCACAGCAAATACACACAAATCTATATATCCACACGAAAAAAGCAAACAGAATAAAAAAGAAATGCCACACTCGTAAAAAAAACCAGCCATAAAATTTACTGACTTTCTCAAGCACAGGCACGTACATAATTATACAAATTAAAATTAAAGCTTCTTTTTTTTTAAATTAAAACCAAAATTAAATTTTGGATTACCTCTCCAGTGGCAGAGAAAATGCTAAGAAGATAATTCTCATCCATCCACTGCTGCAAATCCCCGATCCACAACGACTTAATCTCGTCTCCATCTCCTCCACTTCCGGCGGCTGCACCGTACTGGGTCGGAGGAGGAACAGGCGGCGGATTCCAGCCAGCAGGAGGAGGCACCGGTTGCGATTGTTGCTGTTGCTGCATCATCCATTGCTGCTGTTGTTGTTGGTATTGTTGTTGTTGATCTGGTTGTGGGACCCCCACTCCGGCGACTCCAGGCTGTTGCATCATGTTTGGAATTAGGGATTGAGTTGTCCTGGCGGAGGATAAGGTGGTGACTAGGTTATAAGATCTAGTGGAGAAGGAAACCCTAGAACGAAAGAAAGGGGGACTTTTGAGGAGTGGAGATCGGGTTTTATAGAGAGGAGGCTCGTCGCGCGTGTGGTTAGGATGGGTTTGTGGGCTTTGGACTAGCCCAGCTCAATTAATAAGTTGTTTTTTTAAAAGGTCGTTATATTAAAATTTTGAAAATTCATAAACATTTTTAAGACTTCAAAAAGTTTAACATTTTTAAGCTTAAAAATAAATTTTAAAAAATAAAAATTATATATTTTTAAATAAAAATTATTTTAAAAAGTAATTGATATTATAATAATAAACGAACATTTAATAAATTATTACTTCACCAAGTAACTAATCAAATATGAGTGATGAATTAATTATTTTAACAATCGTAAACATTTTTAAAGAATTTTTTTCAAGTTAATGCATTTTGTTATAAAATTTTATGTTAATTATTTGATTTTATCATGTTTAAGTTTGCAATGACAATTAATCGAGTACTCAAAGCCATGTTATTTTAATTTAATGTAAGAACAATTATTTTATAAAAAAAAAATATCATAGGAGTTGGTAAATCAGTGTTGAAAAAATTGCAACGTCCAAATCATGGACCCTAAAATTTTTAAGGGTTGATGTCATGAGGTTGAGTCGGTTGGATAAAAAAAAATAAAGCAATATTTAAATGAATTACGTATTTGAAAAGATAGTTTTTACATTAATTTTTTTTAAATATATATATTTATGAAAAAACTAATGAATCTATTGACAAAATTACTAGGTCTAGCTGGATTGTTACTTCCTTATTTAAAAAAAAAATTCATTAAAGAAATTTGGACAAAGACAATGACATGAAGTAACTTCCACTTCATTCTTTGAATCCAAACTTTTCTATATATATTAGTTTTAAGAATTTATTAAATGCCTTTTGGTATTAAGAAGAGGAAGTAAGAATATAAATTGTGTTAAAAAAAGTCATGCGATTAATCATGCTAATAAATTATGTAAATGAAGTACGGACATTAAACAAGTTGAGATAACACAGGGATCTAATCCACATTTAAATTAATTAATTGTTTATAGCATGGGAATGGTGCGAATCTCTAGCTCGATAATTTAATCATGAAAAGGGTTTTTAGGGTTTAGTAACAAGCTTACTAACAAATATTCCTCCTATTAGCACGAAATTACTGTGTAATTCAATTCAAATAACTCTAAAAAAAATGTTTAGGTTATAATCATAATTTTTTTCTTAAGCATTTTTTATTCAGATATGTATCAAAATAATATTTTTTTTTTATTTTTTTAAAATTATTTTTAATATAGTGCATTAAAATAATTGAAAAATATTAAAAATTTATTAATTTTAAATTAAAAAATTGAAATTTTCTGGAATGTGGGTTAGATATATCAAAATGATCGAAAAATATTAATTTTAAATAAAAAAATTAAAAATTTTAAAAACACAAGCTGTAACCCAATCCTAAATGAAAAAAGAGTCTGTTTGTAAAAGTTCGTGGCTTTTAGCTAAATAACATGATTAAAATTTATAGCAATAATTAAATTAGTGATTCTCGAACAAACACTGGGTCTGACAATCAAGGAGATTCACTCTTTCTCTGTTTTTTTTTTTTAGCTTGAATTTCCTAATAAGATTTATTTGTATGTTTTTATATTTTTTAAACCGAGTGTAAAAATGTTTTTAAAATCATTCAGATAAAAGATTTAATTTCAGTTAAGTAAAGTAACCAAGTGAGGGAATAATAATAATAAATCGATTCCAGTAAAATAAAACAATTATCATATATGCTATAGTAATTGTGGAGATTATACTGTACAAATCTAACTTTGATTATTGAGGGAATTGGCTATCGTTCAAATCTTAGGTTAGGTTATAAATAATAAATCTCCTAATTTTAGTTTGTACTAAAATTATGGATTGATATGAGTGGTGATTAAAAAAATTAATTTTTTAAGTAGTTTTTTTACTTGAAAATATATTAAAATAAATTTTTTTATTTTTTAATATTAATATATCAAAATAAAAAAAATTACTTGAAAAAATATTAATTTAGTGTTTTTTTTTAAATAAAAACACTTTTAAAATAAAAACATAAGCAAATACATCCAAAATCCTAGAAATAAACAGTGAAATGTTACTTTCTAAAACGTCTATTCATTCACATCTACTTATTAAATATTTAAATAACTTTTGCAGGTCACTCCAAAATATTTTGTACACCAAACATTTATCCATTTTTTGTGTATAAATGAATAGTTGTGTTCATCCAAACTTTTTATTTAATTTAGAACAATTAATTGATCCTATTATTATTATTATTATTATGGTTAAATTTGTGAATGAAATGAACCACGGTAGTTCAAGAATTTTCTTCATTTTCAAGCTGTTTTTGAAGTCTCAACAAAATTCAAAATTCAAGCCGTGTTCGAGCGTGTTTGGCAGTGTGGTAGCGGTTGCTTTTGTAGCTTTTAAAAGCATGCAAATGCACAATCAAAAAAAAAATTTGAATTTTTACAAAACACCGGTTTGGCAGCAATGCCACGGGCTCAATGTAAGCGAGAAATGAAATTCATTTTCAAGCTGTATTTGAAGTCTCAACAAAATTCACGATTCCTTCTATATTTGGAAACAAATTATGAAGAGTACAAAAGGTTTGGACAATTTAATTCATTTGATTTGTTATCGTGCGTGATGTTTTTATCATTTACAAATAACTGTTTGTAACTAGATAATTATTAATTTTTTTTAATATAAATAAAAATATCTAAATATTGTTAATATATTTTTAAAAAATAATTATGAACTCGAAATATAATGTATATTGAATGATATTTTTTTAAAAAATATACATCTGGTGACATATTGAATGACATTTTGTTTTTTTAAAATATTGAAGACAACTATCAGGTCATGAAATTGTGACAACCTTGTAAAAATTAAATTAATAAATTATGAAGTATAATTCATAATCAAGTCAATATTAAAGAAGGAAATTATATATATATATATATATATATTAAAAAAAGAAAAAGAAAAACTACCCTGATTAGCTTAGGTTAATCTATCAAACCCGCGACCTGAGTTATGATATCAAAATAACCTCGTAGAAAGAAAATAAAAAAAAAATTACGAAGTTCAATTTTCAACCAATCCAATGTTAAAGGATGAAATAAAAAAATTAATTAAAAAAATACAACTCAAGTTAACCCGGGCTAACCTATTGAATCAGCAACATAGGTTATGAGATCAAGATAACTTCATACAAATTAAATAGTAAAAATTACAAAACTTTATTTTCAACAAATTCAATATTGAAATAGAAAGAGAGAAAAAACAAAATCCAAGAGACTATGATAACTTCACAAAAAATAATTTGAAAAATAATTATAAAGTTTAATTCTTAAATTAACTAATATTAAATGATGTAATTGAAAGGAAAAAAAAACTAAACAAATAAAAACAAGATTGGATTGTTAAACGGTGAAATTGAAAAAAGTATTCAATTAAACAAAAATAAAAAAAAAAGTAAACTGAATAAACCACCTTCAACTTGGTGGCAAGCTTATAGCCAAAGTCAACCCGAGTTAATTTGTTAATAAGTTATGAGATCGAGATAAACGAGTAGAAAATAAATAATATTTTTTTGAAAGAAAACTCACTTTTAAAAGATATGAATTTTAAAGGTTAAGTTGAAATATAAAAAAAAGCTAAATCTTTGAAATCGGTATATAACCCAACACAAAAAAATAAAAAAACTATAACATACACTTCTCAAAACAACTTAATATTAAAAAATAAATTTGAAAAAAATTACAAAGTAAAACAAATTGGGTTGTTGAATGACCAAATTAAAAAAAAAACTAAAAAAAAATAAAATACTATTTTAATAAATAATGTTTTATAGATATGACTATAATAATTTAGCCTCACCCTACCACTTCAATATATATATATATATATGAGGAATAACAGTACTTTTAAGCCTACTTGTATACTAACTAACAGAGATCAAGTTCTATTCTTAAACAATTTCAAGATGCATTTTCTAACCAACTTAAAGATTGATATTATTACAAATAAAATTAAATGTGGAAACAAAGTCAAGAGCAAAGGAACGCAGAAGAGTTTCTAACCAACTTTTCTAGATATTATCCTCAATGTTTATCTCAAAGAAATAAACCTTTTTAATTATTATATCTTTTGCTTTTTTAGGTTTAGTGGTGTTTTTTAAAAATATAAAATTATTTTTTATATATATTTTTAGAATTATTTTGATGTGTTAATATAAAAAAATATATTTTTTAATATTTTTCAAGTAAAATAATATTTAAAAATCAATCATTATCACAATGTCAAACATTATCTAATTATTAACATATTTTTGAATTAGTTTTACATATTAAATAAAGTTTCTTGGTAGATTATATCTATACCAAAATTACATGTCATAATTAGTTTTTTCCTTCTTGCCACCTGCAAACTCTACATGGTAATACGAAAACAATTCATGACTTTAAAAAACTCTCTCAAGAAAAAAAAAAGCTTTGAAAAATTATCTCTCAAGAAAAAAAATCTTTTTTAAGAAATAAGTTTGCCACGTGAACTATTATCTTATCATCATCTACCAGTCTCACTAGAAAACACACCAGAAATCATTGTCATTGACAATTTTTTGACATTTTCTGATGTACTTAGCCTCCTAGATTAAGGCCAAATCTGTCATTTAACAGGACAAGTGACCACCAGTTCAAGCAAAACAACACTGCATCCTAAATTGTCTGGTCTATCTTTTATTGTTGCCAAGAACAATAATAGCAACTTACTAATTATCAAACCATGGAGCCAAAACTGGTCTTAGCTTTGTTTCTGTTAATCTCTGCAACTGCTACAAGTGAATACTTTAGGCCTCCAACTCGAAAGACTCTTGATTTTTCAAGGCCTTCAAAGTCTTCTTCTCATCCCCAACAGGTTATCTTATCCTTTCTCTTTACCTTAATTTCTGTTCCGTTGATTAGATTGTGTTGATATAGAGTTTTTTTTAGTGGTTTTAGTGTTAAAGGTCGTTTCTTTTTCTAATGATCTGATCTGGGTTTTTCTTGTTTATTCATCTGGGTTCTGTGGTATTTCTTTGGTCCAAAAATGGTTTCTTGAATCGGATAAAAGTCAATTGCTTTGAGTGTGTTCAGTTGTTGCTGTTTATTTACATTGAAATTCTTGATATTTTATTGATAGAAACTATGATTTCTTGTTTAATTGGAGTTAATTTGGCTGGTGTCTGTTGGGTTTAATCATATGCTGAATATTCCCTGGAGTTTTTTCCGGAGATACTTTTCGTGTTTGTGCTTGAAGTGTTTTGGAATGATAGTTTTTATGGCTTTTCAAGGTGATTTAAAATGCTGATTTGGTATCTGAAGTGCTTTTACTCCATGGATGCCTGTTGTAGGTGCACATCTCTTTGGCTGGAGACAAGCACATGCGAGTCTCATGGGTCACTAATGATAAATCTGCTGCATCAATGGTGGAATATGGAACTTCTCCTGGAAGATACAGCAATATAGCTATAGGAGAGAGCACGTGTTATAGCTACCTATTTTATAGCTCTGGAAAGATACACCACACAGTCATTGGACCACTGGAGGATAGCACAGTTTATTACTATCGATGTGGAGGAGGTGGTCCCGAGTACAAGCTCAAGACTCCTCCAGCTCAGTTCCCAGTTACTTTTGCTGTGGCTGGAGATTTAGGTCAAACTGGCTGGACTCAATCGACACTAGATCATATTGATCAATGCAAATATGATGTGCACCTGCTGCCCGGAGACCTTTCATATGCTGATTACATGCAGCACCTCTGGGACACATTTGGTGAGCTGGTTGAGCCACTTGCCAGTGCAAGACCTTGGATGGTAACACAGGGGAATCATGAAAGAGAAAGCATTCCATTCCTCAAGGATGGTTTTGAATCCTACAATTCTAGATGGAAGATGCCATTTGAGGAGAGTGGGTCAAGTTCAAATCTTTATTATTCTTTCGAAGTTGCAGGGGCTCATATTATTATGCTTGGCTCATATGCTGATTATGATGAGTACTCCAATCAATATAACTGGCTCGAGGTTAGTTGTTTTTTATCCTTTTCCAATATTATCTTCTTTCCTGGACTGTATTAAGTTGTAAATGGTAGTTTGTTAACAAAAGGTTCCGTAAATTGGTAAGAAAATGTTAATTTGTCGAAAAACTCCTTGACATGAAATCAGGGTAATAATCGATGATGGATATCTCTGTGTTGCTCTTTCAGACTTGTCACAGCATATTTGGCGACTCCATGCTTCTAGCTGCATGTGTTCTCTTGTTTGTTAGGCATGTAGGGCATTTTGAAATAATACAGAACTTACTTTTGTCCCTTCCATGTATTTACCTTAACCTTTACTGGGACTAGTTGATATGAAACCACTTGAAAAGCAATATCTATAAACGTGTGAAACTGTATCAAATACTGCGATCTCATCTTATCATCCTTAACCCCATCTTATTGCAATTTAGAGATATCAAGGTGCAGCGAATTAGTGACCCCACTGTGAACTATGCCCTTCAGTGGTTAATGCAAAAGGCTTCAAGTTCCATCTTTTCATGAGAAAGCATGATAGTTGTCTTATTGCTATCTCGCCCTCCTCCTTTTTTTTTTAATTCAAAGCTCCATAAGAAAAAAAAAGAGCATATTTTAGTTGCTTCTAATAATGGGATTTCTCTATCATCATTGATTTACAGGCTGATCTTGCCAAGGTGGACCGGAATAAGACACCTTGGCTGCTCGTACTATTCCATGTCCCATGGTACAATAGCAACGAGGCTCATCAAAATGAAGGGGACTGGATGATGGAAGCTATGGAGCCATTACTTTATGCTGCTAGTGTGGACATCGTGCTGGCTGGCCATGTTCATGCTTATGAACGCACGGTATGGTATAGAATTTTCTGAGGCGGAGATATAGGGATACCCCCAAAATTATCTGTGTTATGACCTGGTACCTTTGAATATAAAGTTTCCAATTTGCATCACTTAATGTTTTTGGCAGTCAAATTTTCTTACAGAGAATCTTACCCCTGAAGGCATTCTCTTTGTTGAACTTCAGCATGCCTAGATATCTCTGTAATTGTGTCTCATCAACAGAGAATCTATAGCATGTGTCCTTGATGATTTTACATTGACAGAAACGTTGATTACCAAAATTAGTTCAAGGGTTGCAAACAAAAAGAAAATTGTTCAGGGGTTTATGTCTGCATATGCATTTATGGTTTTCATTTTCCTGTCATCCTTAATTTCATGAACCGTGGATTATATCATCTGTCAATCTGTTTCATAGGAACGTGTAAACAATGGAAAACTGGATCCATGCGGTGCTGTCCATATTACAATTGGAGATGGGGGAAACAGAGAGGGCTTAGCCCACAAGTATGTCCTCCTCACTATCACAACTTTCTGTTGCAACTAAACTTTTATGGGACCAAAATAATGTGAAAATAACTTTTCGACTAGTTCTTTGGCTTTCTTAGTTGTCTAAAAAACCTCTCTCAGTTGATCTCAATCTGATTTTCTTTATATTATTGACAGATACAAAAACCCACAGCCAGCCTGGTCAGTCTTCCGTGAAGCAAGTTTTGGCCATGGTGAGCTCAAATTAGCAAATTCATCTCATGCCTTCTGGAGCTGGCATAGGAATGATGACGATGAGCCTGTTAGATCAGATCAGGTCTGGATAACTTCATTGGTGAATTCTGAATGCGTTGCTGAAAAGAAACATGGACTGAGGAAGATTCTAATGGGACCTTGAGATGTTCTCATTTTTGTTGCATGTTATGCTAGAAACTTCACACTAGGGAGGTTAATGTAAATAGTTTCTGATACAATCTACCATGATATCTCAAGTTGATAACATGAAGCCGTCATCTCTAGTCTGTTTGATCACTGGTGCCCGTGGACGACCGACTGGAGTTGAATATAGTAACGGTCAATAGCTGTTGTTTTATTTTAGACATTTGTATTTTTTATACTTTACGTAATGGCTCCACCTTATGAAATATCATCGCAGGTTGTCCTCTAAAGGATGATGTTCTGCTGTTCAACTTGATCTTTATGAAAATTTTTATGAAATTTTAAATATATATATATATATATATATATTTTTTCTTTTTGTATTTCTAGATCATGCGTGTTAATATGAAAAATAAATTTAAAAAAATAAAAAAATTATTTTAATACATCTCTAAAGAAAAACCTATAATACACTTCAAAACATCCGATGGCTAGTAGATGGTTTCTTGAGTTTGGTACCTGAAATTGGTGGGATTTTGGTGGTGGAAGGGCTATGAAACAGCATTCTTAACCCTGAAAAATGGTCAGACATTTGAATGAAGAACGATTAGTCCATTTGCCTGGTACGTGATACTGTCTAAAAAGCAGAGTTAACCGAAACGTCTTGTTTCTCCATTAAAATGGATTACTGATTAGATCACTAAAATGTTCTTGGAGAAGTGCTTCAAGGGTTTGAGCTTGCAACTCCAACCTAGAAGTCTTGGTTCAATTTCCTTTGGAATCGGAATTACAAGTCAAGTTATGAAATTCCATCAGCCAAACGGCAACTTTTATGGAACAGAAAGAATTCCTTCCTGATGTAATCCAAGATCCAGCTAGTAAGAAGCCTACCTATCCTACCAGAAAGAAACAGAGAAGAACGTTTGCATGAGCTAGCTGCTCGACTAAGGAGCTAAAGCCAATTCCTTGTACGTCTTAACATGCAGCTGACTTTATGTGCCATTGGAGATCCTCAAGTATCAACAGCATGCATAGAATCAAACTTGAAACTCGAAAGTCCCGTCTAAAACTTTATTACCACCTAAGATAAAACATTACACATGATCAGAATTCCAGATACACAAACAACAAAAGGGTATCGAAACTTGAGACGAAATGAGTTTCGAATACAAATCGGAACAAGAAAAATACATGGTTTCTTGTAATGTGATGAAGACTGTAAAAATTAGGTCTCAGTTTATATGAACGGGTTGTCAATTTAGAACCAATGGGCAACACTGGAGTGTTCTCTGTGCAAACAGGTTACTGGACGGACCTGTAGGCATTCTAATCTGTAATGTCAAATAAGTCATGTTGGTGGATGGTGAGTTGTTGGCTAGATTTATCAATTGTTCGTTGAAGAAAAAATGTTCTATGGATTAAAACAAACATACATGAAAGAAGGGAACTTGGGTTTAGATTATTCTATAAAAGAGCTTCATGCTTTCTTAATCCTTGAATCCCAGCGCCCTTTGCCATTGGAAGTATTTTTGTATTTTCACACCAGTATTTTGTATAATTAGCATGGTCATTTGAGGTGTTTTGGTGTTTTTATGTTTACTTTTGAGTTTTTAAATAAGAAAAGTTGCTGGCACGCCAGTGATGGGTGGCGTTCGTGCCAGGAAGACAAGCACAAGGACTAAATGTTTATTACAGGATAATATTAACATCAAGCTGTCTCATCGAAGTTGCGGTTTCTCCTGGATGTCTGGAACGTGCTTATTATCCAAGGTCTGAATATTGCTTCACTAAATTGAAAAACATATTCAATACACTAACCCCTCCTGTCTTTTTATCGTGACATGGATCTTGATGAACATGAACTCTTGTTGAAATCCCACCAGAAGGGAGCTTATGCTTGCATTAACAAATAAATTATTAGGTGTTCATATTATGAAAGGTTCTGTTTTTATAATAAAGTCCCTAAAGAAGTATCATGACATGTTCTATTTTTTATAGAAAAAGTACTAAATAGCATGGTTTTGAAAGTTGATTTGATAGTTAATTCGGTTTAATGATCGAATCATGAGTTAAATAAATTAACCGACGTTAACCAGTTCAACAAAAAAAATTAACTTGGCAGATAAGATAATCTCTCCAGTGAACAATTGTCCATAGTTTCCACAAATCAACTAGCCAAATCTTAAAAAAAAGGGGGAAAAACTCAAAGTGCTTAATCAATATGTCATTCCTATAAAAATACAAGGACCATAATGCAACAATTGATCACGAATAACTTCCCAGTTCCCACCGTGCTTGCCACACTCCCATGATAAGAACCACTTTCCCTATACCGTAAGAACCAACAAAACGACCACGTTCTGGAAGTTCCCAGGGCAGATTCGGAAACAAAAATATTCATTTCTGGTCTCCCAAAAGCAGTTGATTTACAGAAGATTCTTTTCTTTCTTCTTCCGTTCTTTGCTTGATCTGTGACAAACCCTGCAAAGTCTTGATCTTGAAAACCAAGAGAACCGGGAAAGATGCATGACTTCTGCTTCACAATCCCATATGGACTGGTTATTGTGATTGGAGGGGTTATTGGATATTTGAGGAAAGGGAGTGTTGCATCATTAGGAGGGGGTGTGGGCACTGGTTTGGTTCTCATCTTTGCTGGATACTTGAGTCTTAAAGCTTTTTCGAAGGGGAAGAATTCATTTCTTGGCTTGGCTATTGAAACTGGTAAGACCCTCTTGGTTCTTTTCTTTGTTTGTTTTTGTTCAAAGACTGATGCTTTTTTGGGTTGGTACTGTTCACTTTTTTGATTGTGTGTGTGTTTGCATATGTATGTATGAAATGGTGTTGATCTTGATAATCTATAATAAGAATGAGTGAAAGATGGGAAATTTTATGGCTATCGAGGGTGTCTGAGAACTTCCTTGCTAAAGGAAGGGGCATGGTGTTGAAGACTTGAAGTATTTATTGAGTAAATGAAGTTTATTTTTGTGATTTATATGAGATAGTATTTATTGTTGTAATGGGTCTCCATCAAATTAGCATTAGTTAGTGAACGGGACGAAGGGGTAGTGGAATTAGTCATTTGGATCAGTGGATTGTATTTGAACTAGATTGCTTAAGTTGATTGAAGAGGTTCTGTTTTCAATTTGAGCAATTCTTTGGTGATTGAAGCATTCTCTATTATGAAGAGAAGTCGGTTGATTAGGGTGAATGAAAAGACCCTTGTTTTCAATTAGAGGGACTAAGCTACTCTTAAGTATAAGCTTTGCATTAAACCTTTCGTGTGTCATAAACAGATAAAATGGCCTGGATAGTACGGCCTATGTACGTTGGTGGTCGTACAAATCCAAGAAAGGAAAAATATCCATATTAGGAGTTTATCTTGACTGAAATGTTAATTGGTTTCTCTTCCCTATTCTGAATATCAAAACACCGACCTCTAGGCTTCAGATCCTGGTCTTTTTTTGGTTGAAAACGACACTCGTTAAATTGAAGAAAACATAACTTCCTTCACTTTGCTACTCATGTTGTGTTCATAATGCTTTGCCCTTTTCCAATTGTCTGGAAATTGTAATTATATTGATTAATCCATGTGTCTTTGGAACAGTTTGTGCAGCTGCACTGACATTTGTGATGGGTCAACGCTATATGCAAACCTCTAAGATAATGCCCGCTGGTATTGTTGCTGGTATCAGGTAAAGATAAATCTGTCTTCCTGTTACTTTCATTTCTGATTATATGTGCAGTACTTCTATCTCGGTGCTGCACATTTGCTCTAATATATAATCATAATTGATTAGTAGATATAAATATTTTTGCATTTCATTAGCTTATGCATTTGCTTTACATTTTAACTACCTCATCACTTTTCATCCCCCATGTTTGATGGTATCTATTAAACTCATGGCTGGATATTTTCTTGTGCATACTGTCCTCTTTTTTGTGAAATTCAAATCACATGAGAGCATGCCAGTCTAATATTTGGTCTGTGAGTATTGGCATAGAACTTCCGAGAGCAACATTCTCATGTTCAGTATCTTTTCTAGTATGTGCCACTGCCTAAAATATGTTAGTCCTGAACGGTTGTTGTGTTGTGTGTAATTGCACTATGCCACAATGCTTTACCTTTTGCTTTGTGAAACTTTTGATCTAATTCTTGAAGCCATACTGCTGAAGGTTCCTTTTTGTTCACACCAAAATGTCTTAGTTCTTCCTGGCTTTTGTAGTGTGCATAATTGCATCATGCCACTATGCATTAACTTTTACTTTGTGAAACCTTCGATCAAATAACACCATATTAATGGGGATTTCCTTTTTTGATTACATCATTTCATTTCGACTTCCAGGAGCATTGCACTTACCATTGTGTTTTCTTGCAGTGTTCTCATGACTGTATTTTATCTGTACAAAATTGCAACCGGTGGCAACCACATTCCAGCTAAGGCTGAGTGATGACTTTTGAGGGTTTTTATATTACTGATTTCAATAGATGCCCTGAGATTATAAAAACTCAAATATTTGTATGGAGAAATTCTAAATTTTTGAGCTGATTTGTACCAGTGTGCTGTAGCTATTAAATGTATGAACTTCATGTAGCTTACATTTTCCTTTGTCTTTCTTATCATGACCATGTGGATAAAATGTAAACCAAGGTTCAAGTGAATAAAGGAGAGAAGTTGATTAAGATCAAATGAAGTTGTTTAGATTATCTATAAGCGTGCATCTTTTTGATGGATTCTATTTAAACTCTTGATTTCTAAAATGGCAATCTTTTTGTATCTTTAGCTCAATTTTATAACCCGACTGGAGATAAAATTTGGGTCACGGACAGAAGTATTAATTTAGATTTGGATTAACCCAAAAAATATTTCTACAAAGGATCGTTAGAATGTAGAATGTTGTTTTGACAAGTAATAAAAACATATATATATATATATATATATATATATATATATATATATATATAATTGAAAGAGATGTATTTCTAGTTCCTTCAGAAATAGAATTAGCACTGGAATCAGATCCAACAATGGTGATATATACGATATCTGCGAGAAATATCAATTGTCTGTCACTGGCTGGTAAAGCCAACAAAAAACCTGGACCTCGTCATAGAAGCTGAAGGGAACAGATGCCTAATAGATTACCCCTTTTTTACCCCACTTTTAAAATTAATATTTTATAGAAAACTATATATTTCCCAATAAAAATAATTTAACCTAAAATATTAATAAATAGTGAATGAATGAAAAACTAATTTTAAAGAACTCTGGAATGATATATTTAGGATCGAGCTAGGCAAAGAATCAAAATAATAAATTTTAAAATTAATTAATTGGACTGAATTTAAAAATAATAATAAATAATTTTCTGTGACTAAAATATTTTTTTTCAAGTCGGCCGAAGTATAGAGCTTTGCTGTAAACTAGTATATTCCAAGTTAATACAGGCTACAGGCTCGAAAGCTTTTGCACTGCTGCTGCTGCTTCTTCTTCTTCTTTTTAGTTCTTAATTTATGGATATTCTGCTGTGTAAAATTTCAACATGTATGTGACTTTATCTCTACTTAAAATTATTGAAAAATACTAAAAAAATATAAATTCAATATTTTATTTCAAATAAAACAAACTAAAAAACTGAACAATTATAAAATCCATTTAAATACAAGATCGAAGCAATTGGCCTTCAAACCTTGCGTGGTGTCCAAACTAAATGACATCAATGAAAGAAAAGAACTAGGATCAATTATTGACACAAACAGCATCCATGTGCTTGCACATGTGACATTTGGTTCCTTGCTACATAGTATCCATGAACACATCGAAACATCTGTCTTCGAGAATAATTAGTATTATAATGATAATTAAAAAACTTGACTCGAGTTTCGTCCACTTGTATTAACCTGATTAATTAATTAATGGTAGAAAAATCAATTTAGTTTTTTTTATTAAAATTCTATTTTAAGGGGTATTTTTATTTATGAAATAATAATATTGTTCTGATAAAAACAAAATAGCATCAAGACAAGGCCCGATGAAAAGGAACAAGAACAATCAAAGAGCATCATCTTTACCATTTGATACCACAGATCTTCTACAGGATCTCTTTCGTTTAATACAAGTGGGAAAGATGAAGGATGTCCAAAACATGGCCTCACCCTTTTAATTTTTGGTCATCTCATCTATGTTGATAAACTAGGAATAAATAACCGGACACTAATTTACCCGGATGAATTCACAATTCACAAGTCTCAATCATTTTTTTTTTGTGCAATCAAAATCAGAATCAAACAGTGAACAAGATAATGTAAACAATCACACAAATCAACACCA